>NC_056733.1:207610248-207752748 GCF_019279795.1 Protopterus annectens
CGGGGCAAAAAATAAAGTTCCTGACCATTTTTAAGTTATGAAGGACTAAAATAACTGAATTTGTACAGTGTCTCTTACAGCTATCTAAGAGGAGATCTTATTCAGGTGTATAGGGCATTTAGTGACCGCTACCTCTGGGAATGTTTGGGGTCAATAAAAAGTACTAGAGAATCATTAGACAGCCTATGTAGGAGATTCTATAGAAATGAAGTGTACTTATTGGTTCTCTAACAAGAGTAGCACATTCATGGAACAGACTACCAAATTACATTAAAGCAAGTGCTAGTTTAGATATTTTTAAGAACAGCCTGACTACTACTTATGGGAACAAGTGTTTTGGTATATTGGCAAGCTGGAAGGGCATTAATGCCCATGCTTGAAATATTTGTATGTATGCAAACTCCATCGTTGGTATCTCCCTATTTCTCGTACTTTCACAGTACTTCAATTTTTGGTAATTTTTTCCCTATTTCTCTTTTCTCTCCTGTTAAGTATTTTCTTTCCCCTAAACATTGTGTAAAAATGTCTGAAAAGCCTTTGGGTTTTAAAAAATTCACAACCTGCGGCCGTAAATACTGTTGTCAGATGTGCATTTTAAATGTGGATACTGTCTAGGTCCAGCACATCTTTACTCTAGTTGTGAAATTTGCAAAGCTTTTAACCCCAGAGTTTTGGTTGCCAGAAAAAATTTAGTTGTTAGAGGTTTGCTTCTTTCCAAGACTTCAGCATCATCTGTGGCTCAGACCCAAAAAAATCAGATAAAGGATTTGAGAAAGTGTTCCTTGGATCTGACCACATCCTCAAATCTAGGGTGTGGATACTTCTTGCAAAATCTAAACCGTGGAATTTTACCCCCTTGGATCCGAAGTCTAGGCCTGAAGAGTCTCCTAGCATCTGATAATACTTCTCAACCGTACCAAATTTCTCTATTAAATGGTTTTGAGGGTGAAATAATGGGGTGACTCCAATTCCCAAGTGGCCCCTTTTAGGGTTGCCACCTTTCATTGTGGCTAAAACCAGAGTAAGGCCACACTCCTCATCACCTGTAACCCTGCCCATTCCTGCCCCTCTCCCGACCACATTCCACCCATTTTTGACACATCATTATGACGTTGGTGGATACCCTCTTTCCTGTTAGTGATGCCTTCTTTCAGTCGATTTTATTATGCTTTTCTGAAAAATAAAAAGCATGTTAAATCAGCCGATTTAACAAACTCCAGTCAGTTTCCTTTTTTGAAACTGAATACTGGAGTTTGTACAGTGTTTTCTGGACTACTGGAGAATCAATTTGATTTTTGGATAGTCTAGAAAAAAAAAAACTGTGGCAACCCTAGCCCCTTCAATTCCATATAGTTTTTTTAATTTTTTTTTAATTTTTATTTGCAATTTAAAGTTATTTCTGACATCACAAATCAGCTTGGGGGGTGTGCGATAGCAACAGCTTTGTGAGGCAGACTGCCTGTAGTGTTTGGAACTTTGGAAATTGACAGCAGCAAACAGCTGTGCACAGTGTACATGTTACAATTTTTATTTCAGCAGAGTCCATCCAGCACCCTCCCATGAGAATATCTGCTTTCTCCATTTGGTTGTTTGAGCTTGGCCTCCAGGTAAGTAAAAAGGAAATGCTAATGTATGCCTGCCCTGCCTAATGGAAATTGCAAGGAATCTGAAACTATTCTGCTTCTGACTGCTGCACAGTGCACACTTTTATCATTAGAAATAGTTACCACTTTAGTTTCATGTGAATGATGTGGTGATGATAAATAGCTGGCTGCTACTAGTTGGGCTGGACTTCAGTTCATACTGTATTGTGGCTGTAGTATATTTTTTAAACAAGTGCGCATTTTAATAACCACTGATTTTGTTCTGCAAAGTAAATATATTTTGGGTATCATTCATGATTCCATGTTTTTAATGGTCTAAGTTTCATTCATCTGTTTTTTTCTCTTTGCTGAGCTCTGTCAGTCTAACAAGGGTAAAGTCATGAAAGGTTGCGCGGCTACACAGCTGGGTTGAATATAACATTGAATGTGATGTCCTGTCTCACCTTCATTCTTACTGGTTGGGTTCAGAACGGATCCTTGGTTTTGACTTTGCTGTATACTAAAGCTCGAGGTCTTCTACTGGCTCGTGGCTGTATCTGTCTCATCATGCTCTAGTAAAACTCCCTAGATCTCGTTTGCCGCTAAACAGCTCAGGTGCTTCCGTATTGGTTCTGGCTAAGCGACAAAACTTTTATTCATTATTTCAAAATTTTCTTATTTAAAAATTTAGCAATTTAGTTTTAACATTTTAGTTATTTTTAGAAAGTGTGTTTAGTTTCAGGCCATTGTTTTATCGTTAGGCCTTTGATGTTCTTTACTGTTGCAATCATTACATTTGGGTTATCTGCATGCAGTAGCCCTCAGTCGGCCTGATAAAGTCTTGGATCCTACGCCGGTTGCTGTCCCTTCTTCCATGACATCCGGTTGTCAGGGGTATAAAACATGCAGCTGACGCCATTACATCAATCTTTCTTGCCGTGCAGTGCCCGAAGCAGAAGCAGTTCGCAAGTGCTGGTCGGCCGACTCCTGAAATTTTTGTTTTCAGAACCGAAGTCTTCCAACTAAAGCTACATACCCCGTTGGTGAAACTTTTTCTTGCTCCTTACCAATGTCAGTAAGTTAATAATTGCATTACTTGTAGAAAACAAATACCTCAAAGATTTTCATTTGTACTGTATTCCTTGCCTAGGCCCTGACCATGATGTACCTTGCTGTCGGTTTTGTGCTTTATTTAATCAGCGCACTATCAGTCGTCGGTATATTTTTGCCTCTAAATATTTAGGTTCTCTGTTTATCCAGAAATGTCATTGGTCAGCCATCCAACTACCAGGATTTCGAAAAAACGCAAAGATAAAGACAGGCCACTGAGGTCCAAAACTGCTGATGCTTCTCCTACGCCAGTCGCCATTTTGTCAGTACTCAGGCACTTTCGCAGCCCCTGCTACTTCTGATACGCAGGCCTCTACTGAGACCCATTTGGAGTCCGGTATGCCGCGAGATGTTTCATCTATGGAACCCGCTTATGTCTCTACCTTGGATGGGTCCGGAGCCGCTGTGCAGGCACCGGCTTCTGAGGGTGTATTCAGGCCTACAAACTTGCCTATTAAACAGACACCTTCATTTAGGCTTAAATCTCGAACCATGCCTAGAAACACGATGCCCAGGCCGCATGCTCAGGCCTCTATGCCTAAAAAACAAATTATATTGGCTGAAGATCTTATAACTCTAAACAGGGGAACTCAACCTCCCCCTCCTAAGAGACCTAGGACTGAAGTTGTTTATGAATCTTCTGACCAGGATTCTGATTTTTCTGATCTGGATTTGCCCTTCTCTACTTATGAGGATTCTGATGCAGAGGACTGTGTTCCCTCTGCTTCCCCTCCAGAGGATTTTTCTTTTGGTGAAACCTTACATACTCTAAGGGAGCATCTCCACTGGGAAAACCAGGATTTTTCTGATTCAAAAAAGAGGCTTATGGATTTCTTACTCCTGCCTCAGCATAGGCCTTTAGCTATTCCTCCTGTACTAGACATTGATGGTTTTTCGGAATCTATTTTGCCACCTGATTCTTTACTTCCTGCTCCCAGAAAACCTGACTGATATTACAGGGTTCCTGATTCACACAAGTTCCTTTTTTAAAAATCCTATTGCGGATCCAGAGATGATTTCACAGGGACCCAAGGGCATTAAGGCTTCTACTGCTAAAAGTCCTACTCCTAATAGACACCAGGGCGCTGGCTAGATGGGTAAGAAGGTTTACACTTCTGCAACCTTGGCCATTAGGGCTTTAAACTGCCAGTTTCATGTGTTAAAGTATCAGCAACATGTTATTGGATTGCTTAAACAGAAAATGTTTATTCCTGACTGTGCAGAAAATAAAGAATTACATGATTTAATGCATTCTGCTGAACTGGTTGGAAAACATACTTTGCCTCTTGCATGGCTGCTGTTACTGGGTCTGTGCTCAGAAGGCATGCTTGGCTTAAGGGGCAATCTTTGCCTGATCATGTTAAAGCTAATTTGTTGGATGCTCCCTTAAATCAGGACCGCCTGTTTGGCAACAAGGCTGAGAAAGTTCGTAAAAAGATGGAAGATAAAGCTAAATCTATGCAAACTGTTAAAGATTTCTTACAAGTTCAGCGTCCTAGATTTAGTAGGCACTGGTCCTCTAAGAATTGGTCCTTTCCAGTCCCTTCCAGGTCTTCTCAAGCCAAACCCAGACAGCAGAAACCCCAGGTTTCAGTCCCAGGGGAGACCAGACTAAGCAGTGGGGGTTTTCTGCACTCAAATCAGTAGTAAGACTCCCCCCTATGGAAAAATGTCTCAATGACTTGCTTTTAAAACTTCCAAGCACTTCCCAACTGAATGCTCCTTTAGGTGGAAAGATTGGTCTGCAGGCCAAAAACTGGGAACTCATTACCCAGGACAAATGGGTTTTAAATAGTGTCCCAAGGGTGCAGATTTCACTTCCACACCTTACCAACACCAAGCGGGTGGCCAGACCTACCCCCATATTAGTGAGCAGGGGCCCAAAATCAAGTACTCTCTCTGAGCATGGGGTCTGTTCAGTTGGTACCAGAAGAGGAAAAGGGACAAGGTTTCTATTCAAGACTTTTTCTGATACCCAGAAAAGGCAATACATGGCGTCCTATCCTGGGCCTTTCTACTCTAAATACCTTTCTGGTGATTCCAAAATTTAAGATACTGACTCACCACCTACTTTCTATGCTAGGCAAAGATGCATGGTTGACACTAGACTTAGGGATGTGCAGGTATGCTTCTTCTATCAGGGAATCTTGCAGAAGATACCTACGCTTCAAAGCAGGCTACATGCACCATCAGTTCTCTGCACTGCCCTTTGGCTTATCTACTGAGCCCAGGGTATTCACAAAATGCCCAGCTCCAGTTATTGCATTCTGCAGGCAAAGAAATATTCTAGTATATCCATTCCTGGACGATTGCCTAATTCAGGCAGAAAGCCAGGACATATTTTTGAATCTGGCCTTTGTTCAAACGGTACTGACTTGTCTGGGGTACACCATAAATGAAAAGAAATCACACCTGGTACCCTGTCAACAAATTATATTCCTGGGTGCAAGCTTGAATACAAATTCCCAGGCTTTCCTCATGCCAGAGAAACACTCATTTGACAACCTAATTCAAACAAGTGGCCACAAAAACCCAGTTATCTGCAAGGCAAATACTGCAAGCCTTGGGGTTCATGGCCTCCTGCATTCTTCTAATTCCATATGCAAGGCTGCATATGAGGAGACTGTAATGGTATCCCAAAAGCCTATGGTGTCAATATTCACAGGATCTAGAAGCTATGATTCCTATCATACCTTGCCTACGCCTAGAGTTCCTTTGGTGGGCAGAAGCCTGCCACCAAAACAAGGGACTACCATTCACACTACCCCCTGCTGCCCAAACCTTAACAGACACATCAGACTGTGCATGGGGGGCTCACCTGGCAGGGAAGTGCATTCAGGGTAAGTGGAACCCATGTCAAATGCACCTACACTTAACTCCTTTAGTCCGGAGCAGCTCAGAAAAAGCTGCCTCTGCTTAATTCCACCATAGGAAAAACCGTGCAGCCTGAGCTCATTTTCAGAAAATCCATTTGTAATACCCTACAGAAAGCAAATGTTCGTAACTGTTTAACTATAAGAGCTAGACTAAAAATGTAAACGCAAAAGTTTTTCAGCAGGCACTGACCTTTCCAACAGTGTAAATGTTGATGGTGCATATAAGTCGTCATTAAATATCTGGCAAGGAATGTCGATATTGTGCATATTTTTTACCTTTTTGGAAAAGCAAAGCACAATATCTTCAATGTACCATGCAGACCTATACAATTTTAATTTAATTTGTTAGTATGAATGTCCGCTTTAAAATTATACCTTAACCATTACTGTGTGCTCCTTTCTTGAGATATTCACAGAAATATTAATATATTTCTCATAACTAATAAAGCTTAATATCTCATCACCTGTAACAGAGCCTACATAGTGTAGAAGTTGTACATCTGAATGTCAGCTTCAAAATGATGCATCATTTGTGTGATCACCATGCTCCCTTGCAAAGATATGGGCATAATTATTGGAAATGTATAATTTTCATAATCGTACAAGACTAAAACCGATATCTGTACATGTGTACAGTGCACAGACAGTTCTTTTACCATGTAAGGAGCAACACTGTCTTCAAAATGAGGTATTACTTGGCACACTGACATGCTCCCTTGCAAAGTTATTTCCCAAAATATGAAAAAAACAATTTCAATAACCTAAGTCCGAAGCAAACTTTGATATCTGCACATGTGTCCAACATACAGGCACAATTCTTTTACCATGTTGGAACCAGCAATACTGTCTTCAAAATGAGGTATTACTTGGCACATTCAGATGCGCCCTTGCAAAGTTATTTATCAAAATATGAAAAAAAAACATAATTTCCATAACCTAAGTATGAAACAACCTTTCATATCTGCATGAGTACAACATACAGGCACCATTCTTTTACCATGTTAGAACTATCAATACTGTTTTCAAAATGGGGTATTACTTAGCACATTCAGATGCTCTCTTGCAAAGTTATTTACCAAAATATGAAAGAATCATAATTTCCATAACCTAAGTCCTAACAAAACTGATATATGTACATGTGTACAGCATTCAGAACCAGTTGTTTTACCATGTAGACATATGATTGTAAATATACAGATTCTTGGTGTAGCCAACATACTGCTGAATGGGTACATGTAAAGCGAAAAAGCAAGGTAAGGACTGCCACTCAACTAATTTACCCAGGACAGGCATGGGACTTCAGTGGCAGACAAGGCCATCTGATCTGTCCGATAGCTGTGCTTGGCTACCCACTCAGACAGCTGATACCACTGCAATCTCACAACCTTCAGTGTCAGCAGTCTGGCTTACCTATGCCTTTTCTCTTTACATGTGTTCATTCAGCAATGGACCTAAGGGATCAAGTTCTGTATTACTAAGCCCTTCCTGTCATCTAAGCTCTACACATGCCTGATAAAAGACTAAAAAAGTAGTATTGCAGGATGGTCACTAACATATTGACACTCTCCTGAAACAGTTGATGTTTGTGTTACCCTGCTGCAGTCATCACACTTGGGTTATCCTGTCATCAGGCGGTCCCGCAGTCGGCCTGAATTCCAAAGTCTTGGTCCGGCGTCGTTTGCTGTCGCTTCTTCCCTGACATCAGTGCGCCAGGGGTATATATGATGCATCCGACACCATTTTCTTCAGTCTTTCTTGCCACGCAGTGCCCGAAGCAGAGGCAGTTGGCAAGTGCTGGTCGGCCGACTCCTGAGATTTTCGAAGTCGAATTTCAGATCTGAAGTCTTCAATAAAGCTAAGTACCCCGTTGGAGAAACTTTTCTTGCCTCAGACCGATGTCAGAAAAAGTTAACAATTGTATTTCTTGTGGGAAGCAAATACCTCATAAGGATTTTCATTCTTATTGTATACCTTGCCTAGGCCCAGACCACAACGTCACTGGTTGTCGCTTTTGTGCTAGGTTTAATAAGCGAACTATAAAACGACGCTGATTTCGCACTACACTACTTCGATAGAAAATTTAATTACACTATGCCGTCGGAGCAACCGACTACCGGCGTGCACAAAAAGCAAAGATAAGGACAGGCAGCCTAGACCCAAGCCAGACTCCGAGGCCTCGGCTGGGCCAGTCTCCGGTTCACCGGTTTTCAGTGAGGCGCCTACGCAGCCCCTGGCTACTGCAGAATTGGACCCAGAGACCGCTTTGGATCCTATGGCAGAGTGTTCTAGAACGACGCAGCCATTTCCTTTAGGCCCTACCGACGACATTGCAGAAAGAGAAGCCGGAGCTGCAGAAACACCTTCAGTTTCTGAAGGCATCTTCAGACCGACAACACTCACCATAAAAACATATCCTAAGCTTAAGACTCCTCTTAAACCAAAAGAGACTGCACTTCAGTCTCCAGTTCAAGGCCCCATGCCTAAGAAACAGATGCTTAAAATGGCTGAAGATTTGATCTCTTTAATCAGGGGTTCCCAACCCCCACCCGACAAAAGGCCTAGATAAGAGGAAGATTATGCCTCCTCTGATCAAGTGTCTATTTCCTCAGGCTCCTCTGAGGAACAAGATTACTCCTTTCCCCCCTTATGAAGATTCTGATGCTGAGGATTGTATTCCCTCAGCTTCACCACCTGAAGACTATTCTTTTGGGGAAACTGTTCATACTTTGAGGGAATATTTTCACTGGGAAGGTCAGGGATACTCTGACTCAAAGAAAAGGCTCAGTTTCTTTTACTCCCCCCAGCACAGACCACTTGCTATCCCCCCAGTTTTAGGCATTGTGGATGATGTTTACTTAGAATCTAGTTTAAACCCAGATTCTCTGCCTCCTGTTCCAGCCAAACCAGACAGATATTAGAGTGCCTGACTCTCACAAATTCCTTTACAAAAGCCCTGTTGCTGACCCAGAGACCATCTCCCAGGGTCCCAAAGGGGCTAAAACTTCTATGGCAAAAAATCCTGTACCCTCTGAAAGGGACTCCAGAGCACTAGACAGGTGGGGGAAGAAGGTTTACACCTCAGCCACTCCAGCTATGAGAGCGCTAAATTGTCAATTTCACATGCTAAAATACCAGCAATTTCTAATGTCTCAAATAAAACAGAAGATGAGCACACACCCTCAACAGTCTGAAATGAAGGAAATGCAGGATCTGTTGCATGCAGCTGAACAGGTGGGCAAACATACTTTACAATGTGGATTTGATTCCTTGGAAGCTTCCTGTAGAGCAGCTGTTACTGGGTCTGTTATATGTAGGCATGCTTGGTTAAAGGAACAAACTCTGCTTGATCATGTTAAAGCAAATTTACTAGATGCTCCCTTACAGCAGGATGTCCTATTTGGAGTTAAAGCAGAAGAAGTCTTAAAGAAAATGGAGGATAAGGCAAAATCTATGCAGACGGTCAAAGATTTCTTACAGGTTCAGCCCCTTCGCTTCAGCAGAAATTGGCCAACAAATAATTGGTCCTTTCCAGCTACTGACAGACCTCAGAGGGGTAAATACAGACACCCAAAAGGCAGAGGACAACCACAAACCCACTACAAACCTCTACAATGGGGCACTGCAACACAGAAGGGAGGAGAAGACAGGCCCCAAACTACTAGAAGGTAAACGCAATGACTTAAACCTCATATGGCCAAGCAAAACTCTCTTGGCAGCTCCCTTGGGAGGAAAATTAGCACTTTTTTCAGACAACTGGCGCATCGTCACAAAGGACAAATGGGTCCTAGTCATTATTTCACAAGGATACAGATTCCATTTCCACACCTTGCCAACGATAAGAGGAATGCCAAACCTGCCACAAAATCAATGGGCAGAGGCACAAAAACAAATTACAGCTCTCATGGACATGAGAGCCTTTCAACTGGTACCTACACGGAAGCAAGGCCAAGGATTTTACTCGAGACTTTCTAGTCCCCAGAAAGGACAATGCTTGGAGACCATTTCTGGACCTTTCAATTCTAAACACCTTCTTACAAATACCCAAATTCAAGGTGCTAACACTACAGCAGCTTCTTCCTATGTTGGGCAAGAAAGCATGGCTAGTAACGTTGGACCTCAAGGAGGCATACCTGCATGTCCCTGTCAGACAAAATTGCAGAAGATACCTCTGTTTCATTGCAGGTTCAACCCATTACCAATTCTCTGCACTGCCCTTTGGCTTATCCACTGCACCCAGGGTTTTCACAAAATGCCTGGCACCAGTAATTGCGTACTGCAGACAAAGAGGAATTCAAATATACCCATACCTGGACGACTGCCTCATCCAAGCAGAAAGCAAGGACATCCTCTTACAACATCTGGCTTTTGTAAAACACCTTCTAAGTTGCCTAGGGTACACAGTAAACGAAAAGAAATCAAAACTAGTACCCTCACAAAATGACATTCCTGGGTGCCAGCTTGAATACAACGGCCCAGATGGCTTATCTGACGCCAGACAACTACAACTGACTCAATATTTCAAAATAATGGCAACAAAGACCCAACTCCCTGCAAGAAAAATTCTGCAGGCCTTGGGCTTCATGGCATCTTGCATACTACTAATGCCATTTGCAAAGCTGCATATGAGGAAATTACAGTGGTACCTAAAAAGCGTATGGTCTCAACACAACCACAGCTTGGACACAATGAGATCTCTCATTCCCTGCCTTCAACAAGAGTTTCTATGGTGGTCACAGGCATGTCACCTCAACAAGGGTCAGCCTTTCACCTTGGCCCCAGCCAGGCAAACTATGACAACAGATGCATCGGACTATGCCTGGGGGGCACACATGGCAGGACAGTGCGTTCAAGGCTTATGGACTGCAGATCAAAGGAATCTGCACATCAATCAAAAAAAAATGCTAGCTGTACAGAATGCCCTGACAGCCTTCAAGGACCTCTTGCATCCAGGACAGCTTACAATAAGGACAGACAACACCACAGTAATGTGGTACATAAACAAGGGGGTACACACTCCTACCCTCTATGCAGGCAAGCAATGACCTTGTGGAACACAGCACTGGCTTACCAAGTTCAGCTACAAGCTCAATTCCTGCCAGGAAAAAAACACATTGGCAGACTACCTCAGCAGAAACATCATGGATCCCTACGAGTGGAAACTGGATCCACAAGTGTTTGCAATGATAACTCAGAAATGGGGCCACCCAGACATAGACCTGTTTGCCAGCCCCCAAAACCATCAGCTAACAATATTTTGTACAAGGACGCATCACCATCAAGCTTGGAAAGTGGACGCACTCTCATTCAGTTGGAAAAACCTGACAGTATATGCCTTCCCTCCATTGCCCCTTCCCACAAAGGTGCTGCTGAAAGTCAGGAAGGAGAGACCCAGAGTGATACTCACAGCCCCAGACTGGCCACGACAGCACTGGTACCCACTACTAAGGAATATGGCCCAGGGCCCACCTTGGATTTTACCACAAATTGCTCATTTGCTCACACAGCAAGACAATCAGATTCCACACAGCCAGCTCAAAACCTTAAATTTGGCTGCATGGCAAATCACCTAAGCAACCAGCCAGCTCCTCTTCCTCAAGCAGTTTTGGATGTTATTCTGGAAGCTAGGAGGCCCAGCACCAGGAAGGCCTACTCGGACAAATGGAAAAGGTTTTGTGCCTGGAACCAAGCTAAAGGCCAAAATACCCTTCAGCCTCACATACCTCAGATTCTACAGTATTTAACTGAGATGTTGCACAAAGGACTTTCTTTTTCATCTATTAAAATCCACGCCTCCGCTATTTCAGCCCACTACAACACGGATCCTCCCTTATTTTCACATCCGCTTCTAAGGCAGTTTCTCAGAGGGGCCAAAAACATTAGGCCCCCCAGGAGAGCACCTACACCAACCTGGGACCTCAACTTTGTTCTGGAAAAACTTACACTACCTCCTTTTGAACCAGCTTTCTCTGCTGACCTAAAGTTTATATCATGGAAGACTGCCCTGCTGCTAGCAATAACTTCAGCCAGAAGAGTCTTTGAGCTTCAGGCACTAATGGCAGTAGAGCCTTTCCTCATTTTCCATCAAGACAGAGTTTCTCTACGAACTAATCCCTCCTTTATGCCTAAGGTGGTATCCATTGTGGCTCTAAATCAAACCATCCACTTACCCACCTTCTTTCCAAATCCACAGAACAAAGGAGAAAGACTCCTGCACTCCTTGGACATTCACAGGCAACTACGTTACTACTTGGATAAAACTAAGGTTTTCAGAAAATCTGACCAGCTCTTTGTATCCTATGCTGCAGCTTCACAAGGGAAGGCTATATCAAAACAGACCATTTCCAAATGGATAGGACATTGCATTCGTTTTTGCTACACCCATCATGGAAAACCAGTTCCTGCTACCATAAGGCCCCACTCTACCAGGGCAGCAGCTACATCTACAGCCTTCCTCAAGGGGGGTGCCAACCAAGGATATTTTGGAAGCTGCAACTTGGAGTTCAGTACACACCTTCACCAAACGCTACCACTTACCACTTTACTCTAAGACTAGAGCTGGCTTCGCCACTGCATTTCTGCAGGGCCTTCTAGCCTCCTCTAACCCTGTTTGACTCCACCTCCCATCCTTAGCTTTGGGATTCTACCCAAGTGTGACTGCAGCAGGGTAACACGATGAACATAGTACAGTTTTGTACCTACCATAAATGTAGATGTTCGAGTGTATACTCTGCTGCAGTCCAGGTTACCCTCCCTCCATCCCCTCTGACCTAACTAAAACTTTACAGTACCTTAAAACCTGATACTACCTTTGTGATGTATTTGCTTATAGCTGGACGGATGTTTTGTTTGTGCTAAGATTGGTACTATTTACTGACCACCTTTTTGGGGGCACCTGACATCCGGGGCAAGAAAAACTGAAGAAAATGGCGTCGGATGCATCATATATACCCCTGGCGCACTGACGTCAGGGAAGAAGCGACAGCAACCGACGCCGGACCAAGACTTTGGAATTCAGGCCGACTGCGGGACCGCCTGACGACAGGATAACCCAAGTGTGATGACTGCAGCAGGGTATACACTCGAACATCTACATTTATGGTAGGTACAAAACTGTACTTTCTCAGCATCCTCACCAGCTCCTTACCACAGTTGTTTGCCAAACTCAGAAATATATTTTACACAACACATTTCATAATAGTGTTTAACTTACTATACTAGTCCGACTTGGTCATGGGTGTTTTCCATTCTTCTCACAAGCTGCATGTTAGCAGTCCTGCATAGCTCTCCTCACTCCATTGTGGAGGTCGGTCAAGAACAACGCAATGCCCTCCTCAGTTCGGTGAACTCCATCCCTTCTGAACAGGTGAACATATTCCGCGGTTATGCTGTTATGGCAGATTGTAGATCCACCGACCCTGTGCATCAAGCCATGCATGAACCCATTCTGTAAACATCTGAACAGCAGAAAGACAGTCCTACCTTACCTGAAATACTGCATGGGTGGACACTGACAAGGGGGCACAGAAAGGGCACATGTAAAGAGAAAAAGCAGGGTAAGGATCGCCGCTCCACTAATATGCCAAGGACAGGCATGGGGCTCCAGATGTTGGTTATCTGAAGTGTCCCATAGCTGTGCTGGCTGCCCACTCAAACTGCTGATACCACTATGGTCTAACCTCCTTCAGTGTCAGCAAGTCTGCCTTACCTCTGCCTTTTCTCTTTACATGTGCCCATTCAGCAATGGACCTAAGGTATGAGGGACTGAAGTAACTCACTAATTGCTGCCCTGACCTTCATACATTTACTACCCTCACCTACATACATTGACTACACCTGAAGGGAGGGAGTCTGAGTGGAGAGCTACATCAAGGCAACATGTCAAAAGACCAAGACTGACCCAGGCTGTGTCTTTTTGCATGTGTCCTTTCCCGGAGGGAAACATTACATCACAGTGGGCACACCTAAGGCCATGCTTATCTAGTACAGTAGCACTGTGGGACTGGGCTGAAGAGTCTCCAAGTTCCCAACTGCGATCCAGGTGGATCACAAGGTCCATGCTGGCTGGGTATGCCCCCCGCGATGCATCCACCAACACGAGCATTTGGCAAAAAAGACTGAAGAGGGACCTTCCTGGCATTGGTGCTGAAGGGCTTTGCCGCTAACTGACATGGTGGCACAGAAAGGGCACATGTACACTGACAAAAAAAACAGGTGAGGCACTCTGCTTTACCTCTGCCTTTTCCATTTACATGTGTCCTTTCAGCAATGGCCATTAGGAGTGGAAGGGAGGCGCTAATGTAAACCCTGTTGCCCTGACCTACATACATTGACTACACCTGAAGGGAGGGAGACTGAGTGGAGGGCTACATCAAGGCAACATGTCAAAAGACCAAGACTGACCCAGGCTGTGTCTTTTTGCATGCGTCTTTTCCCAGAGGGAAACCTTGCATCACAGTGGCACACCCAAGGCCATGCTTAACTATGACAGCACTATAGGACTGAGCTGAAGAGTCTCCAAGTTCCCAACTGCGATCCAGGTGGATCACAAGATCGGCTGGGTATGCCCCCTGCGATGCAGCCACCAACACAAGAGCATATACATCTTGATTTGTCTTGTGCATCGCAACATGTTCCATTTCTAACATCAGTTACCCTAGAGAAATTTATGGCCGCATTCGACATACAGATTGACCTTGCAAGTCAGGCACCCCCATGATGGCTCAGCACGTTTACCCTTGCTGGCACAGTTTTTGCATCTTGATTTACACCATTTCTCCAGAAAGTGAGAGCCATGCTCAAATCTGCTCACAGCCTTGGACAGTAATCTCAGTGCATCTTTTCCTCTGTGTAACTGGCAAGTAGATGCAAGCCTAGGTTCCTTCGGAACTGTAACTGTTGCGGAATAGCACGTCCAGAGCGTGACAGTTGCTGGTGGCTGATACTTTCACGGAATATAATGAAAGCATTGACAATGGCCACATCCCATAAGAACCAGAACAAGTACAGCCACCATTTCCGGGCCTTTCTGGCAATGGGATACTGTGTCCTGATCTGCTCTGTCCACCCCATTCATGTAACTGTTGTACATGTTTACAACTGGTGGACATGACACCGATGCCTTGCTTCCTTCACGCTTTCTCCTGTATGTGCTGGAGACTGGCAAGGTTGGGTTTGCAGTTAGTTGACAGGAGGAATACTGGTTTGCTTTCCTTCCATTCAGTAGCTAACAGTGGTCCACTCTGCAATTGTTGCTTTTCCAATGGCCTGTCTGTTGAATGTTAGAGGTCATCTTGACCTATTGGTGCACATGGTTCCTCAACAGTATAGACCATCTTTCAGCAATTGCTTTGCTGAGCAGAGGTAAAGAAGTTATCAGAGTAAATGTGATGCTTCTTGCCAATCAGTGTCCTAGTTGTCACCCACAACTCTGTGCCAGCCCGACCTCTGTATTCTGCTCCGTTTTTCCAGTGTATACTTGGAATTTGCGTACATACCCACTGGTCAAGTCTGCCAACACCCACACCTTAATGCCATACCTCTCGGGCTTACCAGGCATAAACTGTCTAAATGTCAAGCGTCCACGGAAGCCAACCATGGCTTCGTCTACAGCCACCACACGATGTACATTGTAACGTGTCCTGCATACATGAAGTACTGCATACAGTATTGGCCGTACGTGATGTAGCTCGTCATGACCCTCACAGCCCTGTGGTAGCCTCAGGCTATCGTTGCAGTGAAAGTACTGCTGAATTTTTTCAAACCTATCTCTGGTCATATACTGTGCTACTGGGAAGCGACCATATACATGGTGAGCTTCCCAGTATTGCCTCAATTCAGGGACATGTACAATCGACATGTATATTCTGACACCTAGAAATATGCATATATCTCCTGGACAAACAGGACTCCACCGCGTATCAACCTTGCCTGCTGCGGCCTGCCTCTGTGCAGCATAGTGATTTGTTTCATTAGCAATATGGGTGTATAGCTCCCCTTGGGAACATCAAATTCAGGAAGTCCATCTTTGTGCTATCTGAGCCCAAGTGATTTACTGGTCCTACTGGCCCCACAAATTCCTCAATGTGTAAAGTTTGTAGGTGTTTTTCCCACGTGATCTTACGTGGTGGGCATGCTCTACGTACCTGACTGGGTCACATGGAACATTTGGGAAGGGCTGAAGGGTTGAGAGATGGTGCTGTCTCAATACTAGTAGCAACTGTACTGCATGCAGTTGGTAGTGAACGGACACATGCTCCCTGTTGAGGCACACCCATATTTCCTGACCAGGAGCTACTTGGGCTGATATCTAGAGGATTTTCTCTATCCCAGTCACCATACTCTGGACTACTTCCCACATCATGCACAGTCGAAGGCACTCCACACCCTTGTCAGCACTTGCAGTGCCATGCACTGTGGAGGACTGCATAGTTGTCAGACCACATGCTTTCTTGGACACAGATAAAGGCACGTCATTGTCTGCATCATACTCTGAATGCACTTGGTGGCCATTGTGTGTGGGCACCTTCCTTAGGTGTGCAAGTAGCACCTCATCTTCACTGTCATGGTCAGGGTCATAATTACTGGTCATGTCTGCTTTGGCAACTCGTGGTCTTTCAGGAATGGCGGGCACAGGGGCATCATCCGTATCACAGGCAATGGCCTTTTCACGCAGACGTGCGAGTGGAATGTCATCCTCTGTCATAATCATCATCCTCACCCTGGTTGGCATTATGTGGTACCTCAAGGTACATACCATTGTCTGAACCACTGCTACAACCATCTGAGTCTGTTTCCTCACCCAACAGGTAAATGCTGCTTGCTTTCTCCTCAACAGATGGCATCTTTTGTGGTGGCTGTGTTGCTTTACACTTGAAATCACACCTGAAAAACACAATGCAATTCAACATTCTGATGTAATATATACCTGCACAGAGGCACATGAAAAGCAATGCACCTCTCTATTTCCATATCTGCTTCTATATATATATATATATATATATCTACATCTATATTTTTATATTATATATATATATATATATATATATATATATATATATATACATATATATATATATATATATATATGTATGTGTATACATACATATCTGTGTACATCTCCTTCTGTATATATCTACATACACATATAAATTGTGTGTATATGTATGTATGTGTATGTATACGTGTGTGTATGTATATATATATATATATATATATATATATATATATATATATATATATATTTATACATGTGTGTGTATATATGTATCCCCAGCTACCTTACACCCTGGCTAGCTCACCAGGCAGGTATGAATATAGTCTAACAGGTGAAATATGCCTCTAGCATCTCACCCACAAAGGGAGGTTTAAATATATTTAATGATAAAAAAGCAAGAACTATAATCAGTAACTCAACAGAATGACTTCATAGTTCAAAAGCACAGGAAATATTTTACCACAACAGTGCAGAATAGTCTCAAGTACAACATATGAGTTTGGATTTCGTCATTGCCTTATAGGTAAAAACTATTTGATTTTCTGGCAAATCAGAGGATGCAAGGCAGTCAGTAATATATATATTCAAATCCTTCATACAGTACACCACAAATCCTTTTATTCCAGCCACTTTTTCATGAAAAAACAGCAATTGAAGATGTAATGTCTACATTTTTCCTCCTAGACTGCTTACATTTCTTGAAATTGTATGCATGACATAAATGAAAGTAGTGTGGAGGGGTGGGGGTGTATTGCCATCACTGCAAGTGGAGAAAGAGCCAAATATGAGTTGTGCATTCATCAATGTGATAACTGCTTCTACTTATGTGAATAACAGTGACAGCTGCTGGCAGGTTTACCTGAAAAGTGACAATGATTCAGTACTATATTGTAACTGCACTGTGCTAATGACGTGCAAAGTTGTGCATGCCCAGACACAGGTGATAATTGCTTGCATTCATTATATTACCTTCTGCAGGTGTTATGCAACACAGTCATAATCTGTTATACTATGTGACTGACCATGGCCTCATAACACTTGCATATTACTGTGCCCTTCCTCCCACCTAAATTCCGCACATGACTGACAAAGCCTGGAGAAATGCATAAAAATATGGTAGCTCCATGCTGTCAGTAGTCACTCTGATAACCTTTATCTCACTCTGGCAACTACTCACTATAGTCGTATTAATAAGACAAGCAGAAATGTCAAACTAGATAGCTTGTCTTCTGCCATTCACTTACTCAGTAAAAACAGTGTAGCAGTTATTGCTGAGCCCTTCCTCCCACCTATTTGTTAGCAACATACCAAGCAATGAGGAATGAGTCGTATTATAATTGTTTGTCTACATCACAAAATCCTGTGGTCAAGAACTTTAAAACATTCTGACGTGCGTTTCACTTCTCAAGCAATTGGTTACGCTCAGTATGTCAGTTTTCAGTGACTAGCATTTGGAATAAACAGTAAATATCAAATACAGGAAGACAGGTGCAGACCATCTTGCTAAGTAATATGGTTTGATACCCTTGTACTCCCATGCTGACAAATATTGAATCCCCCTGGAAACGCACCAGAAACTAAGCCAATTATTGAATTCAGTCATATAATGTCCAGGCAACAGACACATCCACACACTATGTGCTGTGCCACCCATTACAAATACAGTGAAGCCAAAGTGTACATAATTACCTATCTATGTTTGTCTAACTACAATATTTTTTAGGTTATCTGCTAAGAAATTTCCAGTCCAAGTGAAAACCTAGTCTAATGCTGCCTTTTCGCTGTGTGTGTGTGTGTGTGTGTGTGTGTGTGTGTGTGTGTGTGTGTGTGTGTGTGTGTAACATCATGGCCCATACACACAACCCCTATTAATCACCAATTTTCTTATCCATTTTCTATTACTGAACCAAAGGTTACTATGTCAGTCAGTGCTTTGAAGGTAAAGAACATGATTTCCTGGGCACGTCTGTGTGCACACAAGAGCTATGCAGTTACAATAACATCAATACTCAGTTTAGTAGTAGCATGGCAACAAGCATTAACAATGCCCATTAAACAGTTGCACCGTAAACATCAAAACCATGTCACAGTATATAGTACAACATGTCAGAACCATGCCAATTGAGCTTTCCCTGTAATATTCCCTCTTTTATTAATAATATAATGCTTTGCTTTTGCATGCTTAAACTACAAAATAAGCTACCTACGGAGAGCTTCCAGATTACCACAAAGTGAATGGACGTCATAAATATATGTCAAGAATGAAATAAAAGCTAAGTGCATAACATAATAACAGTAAAACACAAAACATGAAAATGCAGAGGGACATGTATGAGAGGTTAGCTGAAAAGGGGAGGAAAAATTCCTTCCAGGATTTTCAGAAGGTCTTTGAAGAATTAGTTGAAAGGGATTTTAGGACTTTGAAGTTTACAAAAATGCACCCATCTTCCACTAATTTAAGTGTCAAAGAAAACCAAATTGACTACCTTAAAAATGAGGGTTGTAGGGTAATGAAGCCCGATAAGGGAGAGGGGGAGTGTTATTAATGTATACTTCCGAATATGATGCTTACCTGCACAATATGCTACAGGACACAGAACAATATGAGCTGGTTTCTAAAAATGAGATGAATATATCTTATTCTAAAATTAATTTTCTTCTTTTTGACCATTTATTGCAGGGGGCTATCAATGAACGTTTATTCAACTATTTACATGTTGGTAAACCCAGGACCCCAGTTATTTTCGGGATTCCCAAAACACACAAGGGTCTAGACCCACTTAAGTTTAGGCCTATTGTCGCAGGAGCAGGTAGCATCACTGAACCCCTTGGAAAGTTTATAGACTATATCACAAAGAGATTTGTCTCCTCCCTGCAGTATGTTTGTAAAGATTCTTGGGATTTCCTTAAAGGAATTGAACACAGTTTATTTAAACCTGATCTTATGATCACCATTGATATAGTGGAGCTTTTTCCTAGTATCCCACATTCGACAGGTTTGGAATGGTTTAAGGAGATCTTAGTTATAGAATCAGGACATGGTAGTAGGGTCACTGGTTTGTTGGTAGAGTTCATGGAAATTGTGCTGGATAACAATTTTATCTACTTTAATGGTGAGCTGTACAGACAGAAGAAAGGAGTAGCAATGGGTGCCTCCTGTGCTTCACTTTATGCTAACGTTGTTTTACACCACTGGGAGCAAAAATTTATATTTTCAACTCACTGGGTTAAGCACATAGTCCATTACAGGAGGTACCTGGACGATATCTGTTTGTTGTGGGATGGGACAGAGGACAGTTTTCATGAGTTTGTCCTATATTAATTCTACTACCCACTTTTTGACCTTTACCCACAGCGTTAACCATGAGGAATTGAATTATCTTGATGTGACCCTCTCCAAGGACCATACTAATCAAATTTTTCAGTCCAGGCTTTATAGGAAAGCTACTTTTTCCAATTCACACTTACATTTTGACAGTGGGCACCCCTTCTACCAAAAGAAAGGTATAGTCAAAGGGTAGCTTATTCGGGCATCTAGGATGTCCAGCACCTTGGACTATTTTTTGGATGAGGTCCATTAGAAAAGGGGTATCCCACTGCACTTATTGACAGTTTGACCCAAGAGGTTTTTGAGAACAGGGAACATAAATATTTCCCTTTATTAGGAACTGGGTCAATTTTGGGTGACCAAGAGGGTCCTAGGGACCAGTTTGACTCTCAAAATAATTTTATTTATACTTTTTCTAGTAGTTCCTTTGAAGTTGAAAATGTTTTGAAGCACTGGCCACTGCTTACTCTACACGACGAGTTGAAACAGTTTATTCAGGAACGTCCTTGATTTGTCAGGAAGAGGGATGTCAATTTAAAGGAATTGTTTGAGAGAAGACAAACTTTGGATTTGGCAACGCGTAGTACCAGACTAGGTACTTAACAAGTGTGGAGCTTGCAAACAGTGTACTGCTATTAATGACAATACCCTTTTCATTCCATCTAGGAAGTTTACGTTTATTTCCGATCATTATTCCAATTGTGGGATGAAGGGTGTGGTCTATTTGGGTTTTTGCACACATTGTTTTAGCTTCTATGTAGGGAAAACCGAAAGACCACTGAGAAGAAGGATCTATGAACATCTATATGATGTTTCTAAGGGCAAGGAAACTAATTCTTTCTATAAGCACCGTCATGTCTGTCCCAAAATGGAACTAAGTTTATTGTCTTGGAGCAAGTAGTACCAGACGCAAGAGGCGGGGATTGGGAGAATAGGTTAGAGTATAGAGAGCTCCTATGGCAGCTTAAGTTAGATGTTGGGAAACCCCCCTGGCTTAAATGAAAATATAAATATTAATAGTGTCCTTAAATTAAGGGTGGCTCGGCTTTAGGTCATTACATCTCAAACAAAACTTTTAGTAGGATGGGTTAGTTGACCATTTGATATTTAAAGTTCAATTTGGCATTACGTTTTTTTACTGTTAAGTACTTACATTTTTATCGATATTTGTATTTTTATTTCTGATTTTTTATTACTGTTGTATTTCTCATTTATTAGTGGTTTTGCGTATATTATAACACCAAATTACATCAAGGTGTGGAAATACTGTTTACTTACGTATTTATTATTTGTTAACCATAATTTAACAGCATTCCACATTGTTTTTATGAAAGTAGTATTGTGTGTTTTTCACAATAATGTGTTAAGTGTCTCTAATTGTATTCTATGGTCCTACTCTACCTTTTATGAAAATGAGTGGACATTAAGTATGCTAATTAATTTGTCAGGTGACTGACAATTATTTAATGACTTTATTGCACTATGTTTGTATCTTGAGAAAGCTCTGTATTAACCGAGCAAAAGCGCTTGATTTCATTGCATTTTTTGTTTTTGTTGTCATGTAATAAACATCAGTTACTTCACTACAACTTTGGTCCTGGATCCTTTTCTGCTGGACTTTGTTGGATTTAAATGTATACATTTCCTGAAACGTTGACATGCTCCCTTGCAAACTTAATTAACGAAAGCTGAAAATAAGCCACATTTCCATAAACTAAGTCTGAGCATGCACAAACACCAAAATGCAACATCTCCCCAGCGACCCCTTTCACAGTCTTTCCTACTATGCACATGCACCAGAATGCAACATTTCCATCAACAACCCCTTGAGCAGACCTTCCAAGTATGCACGGCAACCAACATGAAACATTAGCCCCAGTGACCTCTTAATTAGTAGAAACGAGTATACATAAGCTCTAAAATCAAACATTTGCCACATGACCCATGCAGTATAATGTGCACATACCAGTTCTCACAACTACACATCACCCACCTAGAAACCAGACTTCTTTCCAAATGTTCTCTGCAGTGTCACACTTTGTTGATATTAGCTTTGTAATAACTGTATATATTATTAGCTTTGTAGTAATTGTATATGTAGCTTTTCTCCCCGGGCCTCCATTGAAAACTGCCTCATTCTGACCCAATGGACTTTCAACAAACTTCAAAAAAATAAATAAAAAATGGTAGCATTCCTGCATATTTCTGGCCCTATCCTCAGAACTATGGGGAAAATATATGTGGTCATTGGCATATTGGAGCATAGTGTTCAGGAATTAGAGGAGGATTCTGTTTGCTAATTCCTGTGACACCCCCAACATGTCCCCTGCTGGTCTCGCAAAGGTACCTGTCACTAAGATTCTAAGGGCTATACATACCTGTCTCCACTGGGATGGGTTCCAGTTCGGCTCTGGCTCTGAGTTGAGGACTGCAGAGCTCAAGAGTTCCTGTTGTGTCCATGTCCATCCTGTAACACTGTACAATTTTCACATCGTGTAGCATGCAGATGAGTCTACTATCAGAGTAACAGCAGATGCAGTCAACATTAGTCTATCGTTCATAAAACTTGGTAGATCTCATTATTTTGTACAATCTCCTACTACTAAAGAATTACCAAGAAGCTCTCTAATGTAAGCAAAAAACAAAAATAAAAACAAGTAAGGCAGCTGTCCCAGGTGTGAGGTGTTCAGTGAGGAATTGGTATGTGGCTAATTCTTGGCCATAGGAAGTACTGTTTCAGCAGCTCATAGCCGTACTTCTCAGCACTGACTGTGTAACTGCTATAAACATTTCAGTACTATGGTATTACCTAAAGCAACAATCAAATTCTGTCAAGTAATCTAAATGAGTTAAAGGATCTAATTTCTGTTCCACCTATGAGTAACAAATTATTTAATATTAACCTAGGCTCAGGACATAGTATTGGAAATTAGAGAACAAACTTAGTGTTCGATTGTCATAATAAGTTAATGTAATTTTTTTGTCATTACCTTCATTTCATTAGGATTTCTATTGCATCCTTTATTTTTCAAAATTAAAACATACTCTAGGTACAAAATAGTCAGTAAAGCAAGGTGGTAGTATGTACATATACATACATAGAAATATTTCAAGCACTGGCATTAATGCCCTTCTAGCTTGCCAATATACCAAAACAATCGTTCCCACAATAACTGTCCTGGCTGTTCTTAAAAATATTAAACTAGTACTTTAATTTGGTAGTCTGTTCCATGCATCATCTATTTCTGTCTGGGAACTAATTAGTACACTTGTCATTTCTACAGAATCTTTTTTAATTTCTCTTTTGGGTTTCTAATACAATGATGCGAATGGACCACATTCTGAAGTCAAAACACGGTTAAAGTTCATGAAATTAGTAGGGTTGTCTTTAGTGTCACAGTTACACAATCTATAGTATTGATGTTATTGAACCTGTAGTAATCACTGGTCTCGTAACTATCTGTAATCCCTCACAGGTTGCATAATTATCTGTAATCCCTATCATAACACCTCCACCTGATTTTTTGTTAGAATGTCTGTAACAGTAAAAACGTTTATACCCTGACAGAACTCGTTTCTAGTCTTTGTTCTTTAACCATGTTTTACAAACAGTAACATCAATCTTGTGGGAATGTAGCAAGTTTTCCAATTAAAAAATGTATACTATTAATGCTTCTAACATTAATAACCATCAGAGATGCTTCAAATGTCGGTATCTGTAAACTGTTAAAATTTTGACCTGGCAAAAATCTTGTGTACTGTTTGTCAAATATTACAAAATATCTGCTAGAATATTTCTCTTCCCTGATCTTAACCAATGCACACCATCCTGTCTGAACACGTGTGCCCAAAACTAGCCTTGGATGCTCAGCATATTTCCATTTGTAAAACAGGACATTTTTTCCATGTAGGTTGTACATATAAGAAGAATTAAAGGATATGGTGAATGACTGCTCAAGCCTAAAATGTCAAATCCCATGTTTTTCCAATACTCGAGAGTCGAAATTCAGGATTTACCAGTATTTTTCCAGGTAAAAGTGGAAAATCAGTATCCTTAAGCATTTTCTTACTACAGATAAGTTTGTTCACACACGTAAAGGGGTATATTTCATACCAGCAGCCTATTTTGATGACTCTGTATTTGATGGCATCCAAAGGTTTCAGCAATGTAAAACTGCAAGTGCATTGATAGTTAGATTTGTTACGTCTGAAGAGACCACTGCACATGACCCTTTTAAAAACTAGATAACATCCTTTTGGGTAGATAAGATAAAATACTGAATCAATGTCCTCTTTAATGTGAATTGTGTATGCCATTTATACAGAAAAAAAAAACAGGCAAGTTATTAAAAGTAAATTGCAACTAAAAATCTATACATATGCAGCTAGCAACCGGCATTTACAAACTTCTGTTCCACTAAAAAAAAAAAAAACAGCTTCTGGCTCTCCCTATGTCTTTACTGCACAATTCACAAGCCTCTATTTTAAGCAGTCAATAGAGTTATTAAACCATTACTTACAATTTCTAACAATTCTAAACTATTATTAAAAAATTTAAGAATCGTTATATAAAGGTCTCTCTCTCTCACTGTCTGGGTGTCTCTCTCTGTCTTAAGTCACACATAAGACACTTGGTGTTTGGGTTATGCCTCAGTAGTCTTTGAAAATATTTGCAGTCTGTGCCATTGCATTTTATTTAATATGTGACACTGCCTGCTGTATAACGAGAGAAAGATGAGAATTAGAAGGAAGGAGGAATAAATATTAGATTGTTGAAGTCAGAAAGTTTGAGAAAGTATGAAGAGAAAGGACTTGCATCTACAAGAGAACTAGAAAAAGCTAGTAACATAAACTTACAATAAACTTAACTCTTTTGGATTGGAGGTCTGCACTGCTGTACTGTTAAATTCTGAGTTATAAAGGTGTGTAACCAAAAGCAGTACTGGGACAATTGGTACAGCTTTCATCCCATGTATCGGACACAATATGGAAATGAGGGACAATACACAAAACCAAGCATTTTCTAAGTAGAAATGATTTATTCACCAAAACATTTAACAGAACTGAGCACCTACACGCTTTTTTGTATGGGTCCCATTGTTTGAATACTGTAATTGCGCTCTTCCATACTGCTTGCAGAGGTTTAAGCAGGAGATGGTAAAGTGTTTCCTGACTGATGTGCAGGCTGTGTTAAACTAAAGTATTGTTGCATGAGGAAAAAATCTTTGAAGTCTGTAATGAGATTGCTCCAAGTAATTATATTACAGAACATTACCAAAATAATTTTCAGTAATGAGTAAGTGTATGACAGCCAGTCAAATTATAAGGGCATTGGAGAATGGTAATATACCTGTATTGAAAGAAAAACATTTCTAAGAGGACGCGCTCTCCATATTATTGCAGGCATAATTGAGATCAGTTCAACAAAATAGAGGTGTCCAGCAACTCGAGTGGGCAGACGAGGTTCCCATATATGCCCAACATAATATTTTTATTGGCTGCAATAGCCATATTAAAAGGATCTGATGTATGTAATTGGTGGGGGAGTTTTTGGGGTGGTTCATGAGTAGTCCTTGGACATCAGGGAAAATGAGGAAAGGGGGGAGTGAGCATGATTGCTAAGCCACTGCAGCACCCATGCTTATCTGTACATTTACTTGAGAATGGTGCAGACTTAAAGGTGTGAGAGAGTACTGGAGTTGCAAGGATGGGAAATGCAAGAAAGTCAAAATTTTCCATAGCATTATAAATTTCCTATGCTGCTAGTTTCAATCTGTACGTAAAAAAATTCTGAAATGAGGAAACATCTGAAAAGGCATTTAGTGAGCTTTCAAGAATTAAGTGGTTGCTGGTGAGCATGAGACAATAACTACATTGTCTTGGGGTACATGTATCCACCCGAATGGCTAAAGAGATAGGAAGGTGCATATCCATAATTAGATCCTTATTTTATGGTCTGCACAGGGATGATACAAGAGGGGTTTACAGATGGCTAGTTTGAGTAAGAATCAAGAATACACATTGTTAGTACAGAACACTGCAAACTATTGCTGCATCATGCCAAGCCCTGTACAAACTTAGGCTGAGAAAAAGACAATATAGCCCTCTCACCAATCACAGTAAGCGCACACTAAGGTTTCCAGCACAGAATGAAGGCAGGCTACCCACCAGTGCCACTACAGTTCAGATCAAACCCATCTAACTTTATATCACTGTAAGAGCTTACCTTGTAAGCGCAGAAAATCAGCTTCAACAGTCCAAGCTGAAAGAACAAGAAATTTCCACAGTAACACAAGTAGCAAACACTTCGAATAGGAATGTAGAATTCAGCAGTTTAAAGGCAGTAACAAAAACCTTTGCTCTAGAAGAGCAAATGTTTAAAGTGATCAATTCTTTCTGGGCTGGCAGTAAGTGCTCCACTTCTAATGCTGCGTTTTTCTTATTTCTTAAGGATATAAGTAAACATTACTGTTGTAGCTTTTTTCCCCGCAGCATGCAGGAGCACAGCAAAGCAAAACAAACTTTAGGTTTTTCAT
This sequence comes from Protopterus annectens, assembly GCF_019279795.1. Taxonomy (NCBI): domain Eukaryota; kingdom Metazoa; phylum Chordata; order Ceratodontiformes; family Protopteridae; genus Protopterus; species Protopterus annectens. Next base: position 207,636,675 of record NC_056733.1, read on the forward strand.
TTCATTCCCTTGCAGTGAGGAGCGAGTCAAATTTGTGGATTGAGAACTTCCTGTTTAAGAAGAAACTCCCTTGCAAATGAAGACTAGCTGGTTGCAGCTGTGCCATGTTTCTACTATCGAAACCTCACTTTATTCGAGACTTCCAGTAACATCCAGTAAGCTCTCTAGTCTTTCACAAGACTTCAGACTGAATGAAGGAAATGCTTGCTTTAGTTGCAGTTATTTTTTAAATGGATACAGGTGGTCTTAAAATCAAAAATAAAGGTTTTTATGTATGGATTTTACACGTGAAAATCCAAGTATATAGTTTACCTGTGTTCTGCTTGCCTGGCTTATGTGGGAAGAACAAGAGAATTGAATTGTAGGATATATGAGCGTGTGTATTGCTGTTAACAATGCAGATGTCAACAATGCTTGGAGAAAGTATTATGAAACTAAATGTAAAAGCTCTTCTGAGTTTTCAGTTTTAGATCAACTTTCTAAAGCTGCTAATAGATTGGATGCGGACTGGAAAGAGTATTGCTGGCAGCTAAGATTGGATGCCAGCAACTCTGCAGGATTAAATGATAGGAGTATTGGGTTTTAAAGCATGTTTAAAGAGGCTTGGGTTTTAAAGCAGGCAGTAATTAACTTATTCCAATTTGTTTTTTTCAGTCCACGTGATGTAAATAATGCTGTTTTTTCCTTCATTTAGTCTGAAGTCTTGTGAAAAACGAAAGCAGTTACAGGATGTTGCAAACTTCAAATAAAGTAGTGTTTGCTCATTATTTTTTTTTTCATAGATATTTATATAGTTCATTCAGTTTGTCCAGCTTTCTACTATGCTCTACAATAGTTCCATACATGGAGACACTGCGTTTTTTACTGCCGAAGTATTTCTTCAGTTTGGCATCAGTTTCCTCAACTGATGCTACATCATTAGGATTAATAATTACCACACAGGTGCAGAAGATGTCTAAACTCCATGAGGTTTTTATTGCAAACTAAATTCTCAGGCTATCTGCCTTTATGGTATGTTAATAGCAATAGCTAGCTCATTAATATTCTAAGGTGCATCTTTTATGTCCAGAATGTCTGAGAAAGTTCTGGAAATCTCACCAAAAATGTTGTGCATTCACCTTGGGTAATTTCATAGGCATGTAGTACTGCTGCAGTTGTGATCTACTGCATTGTTGTGGTGAGTTGCTCACATAGATGTATTTTTTTTGGAATGGAATTCCAGTAGAGTGGCATCTATTCCACTTAGTTTTAGTGGAAGATTTCCATAGCTGCTGCCTGAACTGCTGAACTAACCATTGCAAATGAATTGCAGTTCATGCTGTTCTTTGGTAGTATGGCCTTCCATGGTGATGTTCGTGTTACCCTGCTGCAGTCATCACACTTTGGTTATCCTGTCGTCAGGCGTTCCCGCAGTCGGCCTGAATTCCAAAGTCTTGGTCCGGCGTCGGTTGCTGTCGCTTCTTCCCTGACGTCAGTGCGCCAGGGGTATATATAATGCAACAGACACCATTTTCTTCAGTCTTTCTTGCCGCACAGTGCCCGAAGCAGAAGCAGTTCACAAGTGCCAGTTGGCTGACTCCTGAGATTTTCGAATTCGAATTTCAGACCGAAGTCTTCTATAAAGCTAAGTACCCCGTTGGGGAAACTTTTCTTGCCTCAGACCGATGTCAGAAAAAGTTAATTGTATTTCTTGTGGGAAGCAAATACCTCATAAGGATTTTCATTCTTATTGCATACCTTGCCTGGACCCAGACCACGACGTCACTAGTTGTAGTTTTTGTGCTAGGTTTAATATGCGCATTGTTAAAAGATGCTTTGATTTCGCACAACACTACTTTGGTAGGAAATTTAACTACACCATGCAGTCAGAGCAACCGACTACCGGCGTGCACAAAAAAACGCAAGGATAAGAACAGACAGCCCAGGCCTAAGCCAGATTCCGAGGCCTCGGCTGGTCCAGTCTCCGGTTCTCCGGTCCTCAGTGAGGCTCCGACGCAGCCCCTGACTACCGCAGATCTGGAACCCGAGACCGCTTCAGAAATTTTGGCGGAATGTACCAGGCCGACGCAGCCTTTTAGTTCAGGCCCTACCAACGACATTGCTGTAAAAGATGGTGCTGCAGAAACGCCATCGGTTTCTGAAGGTGTTTTCAGACCGACAACACTCACCATTAAAACGTTTTCTAAAACCAAAACTATTAAATCAAAAAGGACTGCATTTCAGTCCCCTGTTCAAGGCCCCATGCCTAAGAAACAGATGCTCAAAATGGCTGAAGATTTGATCTCTTTAATCAGGGGATCTGAAGTAGGGACTTCATTTGTCAGCAACCTGTGGGTCTTGGATCCGATATCGGATCTGAGCCGGCAACTTGTTTCATAGCTAATGGATCCGAGCTCCTAGCTCCTCCCCTCACCCATAATCCCCTGCCAACCCTCCATGACCTCAGATCTAGTTTGCCGCGCTTGTGAGTAGCTGGGTTTTTCAGAGCTCTTGGTGACTTATTCAGATAAGTGTAATTTCTTCATCCCTTTCTGTCTATAAAGTTAAAACAATGTGCAAGTGTTAGGTTCCCTTTATTATTTGTACCTTTTACTTAGTTTTTTCCCTCCCCTCGCTGGTCGTTAGTGTTAGTTTTTTGGGGCCTGTGTGCTTGTGTAGAACTTTTTTTCCCTCAGTATGGCAGAGGCCCCAAAAGCCGTTTTTTCAAAATGTACCGAGTGTGGCCATAAGCTCTCCCCGGCTGATAGCCACACTCTGTGCATTCGGTGCCTTGGGGTTGAACACCTCTCCTCAGGCTGCACCATTTGTGCAGCGTTCAACCCCAGGGCACTGAAAGAGCGGAGATTGAAGCTGGTCCTGGCGAGACTTTTGCCGTGGCACTACCACAGCCTGTGGTGATAGCCAGTCCTGCCAGGACTCAAACTCCCGCTAAAGCGCCGGAGGGACAGGGAGGCCAGGAGGGAGAAGCACCACAAGCGGCGGGCCGAGGCCTCTGCTTCGGCCCCGCCGGCTAAGTGGGCTTCTCCCTCCACAGCTTCTAGGTCTCCAACTCCTCCTTGGCTCCAATCTCCTTGTTTCTCCCCGGGACCCGAGGAGGAGGAGGCCCGATCTCCATCGAGGTCATTGAGGCGGCATTCCAGGCCTGCCTCAGTGGCCTCATCGAGATTGACTAGTAACCAGCCAAACACTCAAAACACAAAAACAGTGAATCAAACCAAAATCCGGCACAATAAAAGGTTGTCCAAAGTAGGCAAATAGGTTGATAGCAGCCAAGTTGGTAAAAAACAAAGATTTATTTTCCAACAGATAAAAACCATCAACAGTGAACATCGAATCCTTGGTATTCCGTTTAGTACAGGATGCAAAAATTTAAAAAATTGAGCGCTTTCGTCTCCACATCAGGAGACTTCTTCAGAATAAAGTTTAATGAGTAAAATTTGCCTTATATACATATTGCACTCCCTCATAAATCTATTTGATTGTTAATCAATTAAATTGTTAATCAATCAAATTTGTCCTGCATTCCAAACAATTAAAATGGACTAAGCATAGTCTTGTTTAGTTTGTATACAAAATGCCCATACTGAGCTGCAGTTGCATTTAATAGCGTTTTCATTGCTTAACATTTAAATTTATGCAGTGATAAACAAAAGATTAAAGGCAAAACGCTAGTAAACAATGAAATTAATCATTTCTATCTCCTATTCATAAATGCAAGCCCCAACTGTATTTATTTCATAAGACTAACACGTAGTGTTGTGAATCAAATAAGTTATTAACTTCCAAAAAAAACCTACGAGTGTGGTATATTACTAATTCTAAAATATATCATTTTAGAATCAAATCCCATAACCCTCTAGGTGTGTATCGATACGCTAACTAATGTAATGAGTAACCCTAAAGCTTCACTTTGCGTCTTTCTTGTTACTTTTTGAGAACTGAAAATGTCTCAAGTAAAAAAGTTGAATTTTAGTAGTAGGTGGTTGAGATGACAAACCTCAAACCCACAGTAAACACATGGTAATTCCCATATAAAAATCAAAAAAATCACCTGAAATGAGAACCTAGCTTCCAAACACATTGGTATAAATAAAGAGATTGACTTACAGTATGTCAGATGCAGACTTGGACCGGATGATGCGAAGGTTCATCCAGGCCCAGCTGCCGATGAGTGCTTGCCTCCCCCCCTTCAGGGGGGAGCTCAACACCTTTTTTTGCTCCTTCTCCGACCCGCTTCCTGGGTTTGGAGTGTTCGGAGCCAGGCAGCGTCGGAGCCGGGGGTGGGTCGGCGCCGACAGTACTTGGTACTTCAGATCCGACCCTGCCCTCGAGTCTGTCGGATCCAACCTCAGAGCTGTGGGCTGAGCTTCGGATCCGAGGGATTGTGTGCCTTCGGCTCCGTCCAGGTCGGAGCACACTGGTCCTTCGGATCCAACTGTCTCTGCTCCGGCTCAGATCCCTTCATCGGATCCGAGTGGGAGTCTGCTCTCGGAGCCCAGGTAGAGCGGTTCCCCTCGGCCTTCAATGTAGTGGTCAGGGCTCTGTCGAGAGCATCCGGACCTCTGGCCCTTGTCTCAGCTCCACCCTGCACTCCCTCTCTGCTGGGCCAGGCTTCCATTACCTGGCCACAGGGACAGCCTGCTTCGATGTCCCAGGTTGTTCCATTGGAACAGAATGTTGCTGGCGAGACCTCCTCGGACAGCCCCCCTCCCCCTCCCGAGGAAGTGCCTCGCAAGCACAAGTGTAAGAGGAGGCACGTGGACTCCCCTGAGTCCTTAACCGAGGACACGGACTTGGATGAAGGAGAAGGCTCCCCAAGATCACCCCCTGAGGATGTCTCCTTTGGAGACATCATGGAAATGCTTAGGATCAGAGGTGGGTGGTCTGCCCCCAAGGCTTCCTCCGAGTCCGTTTTTCTGGAGGCATTTGAAGCAGGCCAGTCTACCTCTTGGGTGTCCCCTCCAGCCGACCCCCTGGTGGACCTTATTACCACCAGGGCGTAGAAGGACCCGGACACCGTGGAGCCAGTCCCTAAACACCCGGACAGGATACTGAGCCCCACCGCAGACCGGTCCCACTGGAGCAAGGGTCCCCCCGTAGATGCCATGTTGACGGCGGCAGCCACGGAGAGGGAACTAGCTCAGGAGAGCCCCTCAGTCCATCCACCGAGCAAGGAGTCCCGCTCAATGGATCGCTTAGGGAAGTGAGTTTTTAGTTCAGCGACCTTTTCGGTAAGGTCCCTGAGCTATATGGCGCACGTCATCAGGATGCAGCGGGATCTTATCAAAGAATACGCTGCTGCCCCCCCCCCCCCCGGAGTCCATGTTAGCAGAGGACAAACAGTTGTACTCCACCCGAATGGCCACTGTGAGATCCATCTCTAATACCTCTATGCGGCTATTGTCCCACACCACCGAGGGAGCCGCTAGAGCTAGCGGAGCGGGCCAAGTCATGAGACGTCAGGCCTGGCTCCGGCATTGTGACTTTACGGAGCCCTTTAAAGCATCCTTTGCGAACGCCCCTTTCGATGGTTTTGCCCTGTTTCGCAAAACTGTTCGTGAGACGCTAGTCCAGAGCGAGAAGGCCGGGAAGACATTGTCTGCCGTCGAAGTCCGCTTCTCTGCTCCCCAGTCCTTTTCATAGAACCAAAAGGGTCAGAAGAAGATGTGGTTCCGGAAATCGCAACATTCCCAACCCACTCCGGACAACCAGTCCTTCCGTGGCAGAGGAGGACACGGAGGACGCCGCCCCAGGGGCAGAGGGGCTCCCAGGAACTTTGGGTCCAGAGAATCCTTCTCTGACTGGCCCACGCAGCAGCCCTGAAGGGTTGCCCGGCTGCTCCTCTCTGGAGGCAGTCGGGGAGGGCACTTCTCGGAGCACCTAGCGGCATGGGAGTCCATCACGTCAGACCGCTGGGTGCTTCGAATTATATCTAGAGGGTACAAAATACCAATACTTCATGTCCTCAATATCAGGAACCTCCCCGATGTACCACCCGATCAGAGGGAGGCTGCAGCCACAGAAATCCAGCAGCTGCTAGGACAAAGAGCCATCCAGCCCGTCCTCCAAGACCAGCTTGGATTAGGGTTCTACTCCAGGTTCTTTCTGGTGCCAAAAAAGACAGGACTTGAGACCAATTCTAGACCTTTCCCATTTGAACCTGTCCGTAACCAAGGAAAAATTCTGAATGGTCACTCTTCAATCTATTCTCCCCCTCCTACGGGAGAATGATTGGATGTGCGCTCTATAGACCTCAAGGATGCGTACTACCACATTCTAATGGACAGACGATCCAGGAGGTTTCTCCACTTCCGGCTGGGAGCCAGTCACTACCAGTTCAGGGTCCTTTCCTTTGGCCCTCCCCACAGCCCCCAGGGTGTTCACCAAGGTGTTAGCAGTGATAGCGGCCCACCTGAGACTCCAGGGAATGCAGGTCTTCCCGTACCTGGACGACTGGCTCCTGACCGCCCCAACAAGGCATCTACTTTGCTCAGCCAGAGATTACTTTCTCCGCCTAGCTCCCCAATTAGGCATCACGATCAATGCGGACAAATCTTTCCTTGCTCCGACACAAGTCATAGAATTTATAGGAGCCAGATATCTACGAGCCTTCCTGACTTTGGAACTACTACGGAATTTGTAACTTTATGTGCGGGCCATTCTCCAGTCAGAAGCCCCACCGGCGGAATTGGTCCTGAGGGCGCTGGGCTCCATGGCGGCAGCGATAATGCTCCTTCCATGCGCCCGCCTGAACATGAGGGTACTGCAGTGGACCCTTCTAGTGCAATGGTCCTTTCAGTTTATTCCTCTCCACCCCATCGCTATCAGCAAGGCTTGCAGGAGGGCCCCGTTATGGTGGCTTCATGCTTCGGATCTCCATACAGGCCGACCCTTCTGCACTCCTCCCCGTCTCGCCACGGTGACCACGGATGCCTCCCGCCTCGAGTGGGGGGGCATTATTCAGACAGGACAGTCCAAGGCACATGGAACGATAGAGACCTCCCTGTATATCAATGTTCTGGAGATGAGAGCGGTGCTGTACTCGTTGCAAGCACTTCAGAATCTCCTCCCCGTAGGAACTATTGCAATTCAGTCGGACAACATGTCTGTTGTCTGGTACATCAACAAACGGGGGAACCAGGTCCTATCCTATATGCCGCGAAGCCATGAGAGTGTGGGAATGGGCGATTTCCACCAACCGCTTTCTGATTGCAACGCACATTCCGGGGCGGGCCAACATTCTAGCGGACATATTCAGCCGCACCATTCTTTCCCCTTACGAGTGGTCTCTCAACCCACTAGTAGCAAAGCAGATATTCACAATATGGGGGCACCCCTGCTGCGATCTCTCTTCCTCTCCCTCAAACACCAAATGCGACAATTTCTTCGCTCTGATGCCCCCTCCAGGAGAAACCCCAAGAGACGCTCTGGTGCATGCTTGGCCGCCCAGTCTACTTTATGCCTATCCTCCTCTACCCCTGATGGTTACAGCTCTTACAGAAAGCCTCGCGGTTGGGGAGCAGGATGATCCTCATTGCCCCATTCTGGCCTCGACAAACTTGGTTCCCTTACCTGTGGTCTCACCTAGTGAATCCCCCCTGGATTCTGGATCCCAGTCCGTATCTAATCTCCCATCCGTCGGGCTTGTCTACCCCAAATCTGGACAGTCTGAAGCTGACCGCTTGGTTGCTCCAGTTCCACTTATATTTAGGGCTCCTGGTATCTCTTCAGCAGTCAAAGCCATCCTCGTGGCAGCACATAAACCTTCCACCAGGAAAGTATACCGCAGTATGTCCGTCTGGGCGGAGCATCATAATCTAGATCTCTTTACGGCCCCTCTTCCATCCATACTAGAGTTCCTAACCGGACTCTTTCAGGAAGGTGCTAGCTGCTCAACCGCCAAAGTACAATTGGCGGCCATCTCCCATTACCATGTGGGACATGACACAGGTCCCTTGATGTCTGCTAAATTGTGTAAAACTTTTCTCAAGGGTACTTTTCTGCTCAGACCCCCTATCAAAGAAGCCGTACCCCCTTGGGATCTTTCACTGGTTCTTCAAGCCCTAACTGCTCCTCCATTTGAACCTGCCGCTTCAGTGGATCTCAAATACTTGTCCTAGAAAACAGCATTCCTTGTAGCCATTACTTCAGCAAAAAGAGTTTCGGAACTTCAAACCCTTTCTGTGAAGCCTCCGTACTTAATTTTTCATCCGGACAGAGTGTACCTCAGGACCAATCCCTCCTTCCTTCCCAAAATAGCATCAGAAACCAATATAAATCAATCTATAAATCTACCGTTTCCTAAATATCAACATAAAGGAGAGTACAAGCTGCACTCATTAGATGTTCATAGGCAGCTACGTTTTTATACTCAAAGGACTGTTGGTCACAGCCAATCCGACCAGCTCTTCATTTCCTTTGCCAAATTCAATTTGGGAAAAGCAGTCTCAAAAATCACCTTGTCACGCTGGATTTCCCAATGTATTCTTTTAGCGTACCAAGCTTCTTGGAGACCTGCACTTGGAGGAGTTTGCGCATTCCACTCGTTCCATCTCTACTTCTGCTGCCTTCAAATCTAGGGTTCCGTTGGATATTTGTTCGGCAGCTGGGCCTCATCTCATACCTTTATTAACCAATACAAACTAGACGTAATTTCTAGAGGGAGAGCATCCTATGACTCTGCGGTGCTCCGGAACATCCTTCCATGATGGCCACCCAAGATTCAGGTAGCTGGGGACTCTCCCACAGGTTGCTGACAAATGAAGTCCCTACTTCAGATTAAGAAGTTATGTACTCACCATAACGTTCCATCTGAGTAGGTGGCTTCATTTGTCTGCAACCATCCCCCCCTCCTTCTCCCTGGCCTTCAGAATGGATCTGTGTAGGTTGTTTATTGGAATACCCTTTTTGGGTATCTATAGAGGGGCAAACTTGATCTGAGGTCATGGAGGGTTGGCAGGGGATTATGGGTGAGGGGAGGAGCTAGGAGCTCGGATCCATTAGCTATGAAACAAGTTGCCGGCTCGGATCTGATATCGGATCCAAGACCCACAGGTTGTAGACAAATGAAGCCACCTACTCAGATGTAACGTTATGGTGAGTACATAACTTTTTATTCCCAGCCCCCTCCTGACAAAAGGCCTAGACAAGAGGAAGGTTATGCATCCTCTGAACAAGTGTCCATTTCTTCAGACTCCTCTGAGGACCAAGATTACTCCTCCTCCCCTTATGAAGATTCTGATGCTGAGGATTCCATTCCCTCAGCTTCTCCTGAAGACTACTCCTTTGGGGAAACTTTACACACTCAAGGAACATTTTCACTGGGAAGGTCAGGACTACTCTGACTCGAAGAAAAGGCTCAGAGTTTCTTTTACTCCCCCAACACAGACCACTTGCCATCCCACCAGTTTTGGACATTGTGGATGATGTTTACTTAGAATCCAGTTTGAACCCAGACACTCTACCTCCTGCTCCGGCTAAGCCTGACAGATACTGTAGAGTGCCTGATTCCCACAAATTTCTTTACAAAAGCCCTGTTGCTGACCCAGAGACTATCTCCCAGGATCCCAAGGGGGCTAAAGCTTCTATGGCTAAAAATCCTGTACCTTCTGAGGGGGATTCCAGAGCACTAGACAGGTGGGGGGAAAAGGTTTACACCTCAGCCACACTAGCTATGAGGGCACTAAATTCCCAATTTCACATGCTTAAGTATCAGCAATTTCTAATCTCTCAGTTAAAGCAAAGAATGACCACTCTCCCTCAACAATCTGAATTGAAAGAAATGCGGGATCTGTTGCATGCCACTGAACAGGTGGACAAACATACCTTACAATGTGGGTTTGATTCTTTGGAGGCCTCCTGCAGAGCAGCTGTCACTTGGGTCTGTTATACGTAGGCATGCTTGGTTAAAGGAACAAACTCTGCCTGATCATGTTAAAGCAAAACTTCTAGATGCTCCCTTACAGCAGTTCTTTTTGGAGTTAAAGCAGAAGTCGTCTTAAAGAAAATGGAGGATAAGGCAAAATCTATGCAGACAGTCAAAGATTTCCTACAGGTACAACCCCCTCGCTTCAGCAGAAACTGGCCAACAAAAAATTGGTCCTGTCCAGCTACTGACAGACCACAGAGGGGTAAATACAGACGTCCAAGAGGCAGAGGACAACCACAAGCCCAGTACAAACCTCGCTAATGGGGCAGTACAACACAGAAGGGAGGAGAAGACTGGTCCCAATCAACCAGAAGGCAAACTCAGTGACTTGCACCTCATCCGGCCAAGCAACACTCTCTTGGCAGCCCCCTTGGGAGGAAAACTCGCACTTTTTTAAGACAACTGGCACATTGTCACAAAGGACAAATGGGTCCTAGACATAATTTTACGAGGATACAGATTCCATTTTCACACCTTGCCAATGAAAAGAATGCCAAACCTGCCACAATCAATGGGTAGAGGCACAAAAACAAATTACAGCTCTCATGGACACGAGAGCCATTCAACTGGTACCTACTCGAGAGCAAGGCCAAGGATTTTACTCAAAACTCTTTCTAGTGCCCAAAAAGGACAATGCCTGGAGACCAATTCTGGACCTTTCAATTCTAAACACTTACAAGTACCCAAATTCAAGATGCTAACACTACAGCATCTTCTTCCCATGTTGGGCAAGGAAGCATGGCTAGTAACGTTGGACCTCAAGGAGGCATACCTGCATGTCCCTATCAGACAAAGTTGCAGAAGATACCTCCGTTTCATTGCAGGTGCCACCCATTACCAATTCTCTGCACTGCCCTTTGGCTTATCTACTGCGCCCAGAGTCTTCACAAAATGCCTGGCACCAGTAATTGCATACTGCAGACAGAGGAATTCAAATATACCCATACCTGGACGACTGCCTCATCCAAGCAGAAAGCAAGGACATTCTCTTACATCATCTGGCTTTTGTAAAACATCTACGAAATTGCCTGGGGTACACAGTAAACGAAAAGAAGTCAAAACTAATACCCTCACAAAATATGACATTCCTGGGTGCCAGCTTGAATAAAATGGCCCAGAAGGCTTATCTTACGCCAGACAAAACTACAACTGACTATTTCAAAACAATGGCAACAGTCCCAATTAACTGCAAGAAAAATTCTGCAGGCCTTGGGCTTCATGGCATTTTGCATACTACTAATACCATTTGCAAAGCTGCATATGAGGAAATTACAGTGGTACCTAAAAAGCATATGGTCTCAACACAGCCACAGCTTGGACACAATATCTTTCATTCCCTGCCTACAACAGGAATTTCTATGGTGGCCACAGGCATGTCACCTCAAGGGTCAGCCTTTCACCTTGCCCCTAGCCAGGCAAACTATCACAACAGATGCATCAGATTACGCCTGGGGGGCACACATGGCAGGACAGTGCGTCCAAGGCGTATGGACTGCAGATCAAAGGAATCTGCACATCAATCAAAAAGAGATGCTAGCTGTACAGAAAGCTCTGGACAGCCTTCAAGGATCTATTACATCCAGGACAACGTACAGTAAAGACTGACAACACCACAGTAATGTGGTACATAAACAAGGGGGTACTCATTCCTACCCTCTATGCAGGCAAGCGATGATCTTATGGAACACAGCTCTGGCTTACCAAGTTCAGTTACAAGCTCAATTCCTGCCAGGACAGAAGAACACATTGGCAGACTACCTCAGCAGAAACATCATGGATCCCCACGAGTGGAAACTAGATCCACAAGTATTTACAATAACTCAAAAATGGGGCCTTCCAGACATAGACCTGTTTGCCAGTCCTCAAAACTATCAACTAACTTCACCTTCAAGCTTGGAAAGTGGACGCACTCTCAGTTGGAAAAACCTGACAGTATATGCCTTCCCTCCATTGCCTCTCCTCACAAAGGTACTTCTGAAAGTCAAAAAGGAGAGACCACGACTGATTCTTAGCCCCAGACTGGCCATGCCAGCACTGGTACCCGCTATTGAGGAATATGGCCCACGCCCCACCATGGATATTACCACAAACTCCCCATTTGCTCACACACAAAACAATCAGATTCTTCACAGCCAGCTCAAAACCTTAAATCTGGCTGCATGGCAAATCAACTAAGCATCCAGCCAGCTCCTCTTTCCCAAGCAGTTATGGATGTTATTCTGGAAGCTAGGAGGCCAAGCACCAGGAAGGCTTACTCAGACAAATGGAAAAGGTTTTGTGCCTGGAACCAAGCTAAAGGCCAAGACACAATTCAGCCTCACATGCCTCACATTCTACAGTATTTAACTGAGATGTTGCACAAAGAACTTTCTTTCTCCTCCATTAAAATCCATGCTTCAGCTATTTCAGCCCACTACAACATGGATCCACCTTTATTTTCGCATCCACTTCTAAGGCAGTTCCTCAGAGGGGCAAAAAACATTAGACCACCCAGGAGAGCTCCTACACCAACATGGGACCTCAATTTTGTTCTGGAAAAACTAACGCTACCTCCCTTTGAACCAGCTTTCTCTGCAGATCTTCAGTTCCTATCATGGAAGACTGCCCTGCTGCTAGCAATAACTTCAACTAGAAGAGTCTCAGAGCTACAGGCACTAATGGCAGTGGAACCTTTCCTCATTTTTCATCAAGACAGAGTTTCTCTACGAACTAATCAATCCTTTATGCCTAAGGTGGTTTCCGGTGTGGCTTTAAATCAAACCATCCACTTAACCACCACCTTCCAAAATCCACAGAACAAAGGTGAGAGACTCATGCATTCCTTGGATATTCACAGGCAACGTCGTTACTACTTGGACAAAACTAAGACTTTCAGAAAATCTGACCAGCTCTTTGTATCCTATGCTACAGCTTCTCAAGGGAAGGCTATATCAAAGCAAACCATTTCCAAATGGATAGGTCATTGCATACGTTTCTGCTATACCCATCATGGAAAACCAGTTCCTGCTACCATTAGGCCACACTCTACCAGGGCAACAGCTACTTCTATAGCCTTTCTCAGGGGGGTTCCAACCAAGGAGATTTTGGAAGCTGCAACTTGGAGTTCAGTACACACCTTTACCAAACACTATCACTCCTTACTCTAAGACTAGGGCAGGCTTCACCACTGCAGTTCTGCAGGGCCTTCTAGCCTCCTCTAACCCTCTATGATACCTCCTCCCATCCTTTGGATTCAACCCAAGTGTGATGACTGCAGCAGGGTAACACGATGAACATAGTACAGTTTTGTACCTACCATAAATGTAGATGTTCGAGTGTACACCCTGCTGCAGTCCAGGTTACCCTCCCTCCATACCCTCTGATCTACTGGCTAAATCTCTTCAATACCTTACTGATGTATTTGCTTATAGCTGAAGGGATTTTGTGTTTGTGCAAAGTTTACTCAATTTGGTACTAATTACTGACCACCTTTTTGGGGGCACCTGACATCTGGGGCAAGAAAAACTGAAGAAAATGGCGTCTGTTGCATTATATATACCCCTGGCGCACTGACGTCAGGGAAGAAGTGACAGCAACCAACGCCAGACCACGACTTTGGAATTCTGGCTGACTGCGGGGACTGCCTGACGACAGGATAACCCAAGTGTGATGACTGCAGCAGGGTGTACACTCTAACATCTACATTTATGGTAGGTACAAAACTGTACTTTTTAGGTTAGTGTTTTGACATTTTACTTGCCTTTTGCATGCAGCATATAGTACCTAGAGCATTGTTGCACATTTTCCTCACATTCATACATTATATTTGTTACACTTACGAAAATATATACTTAGAATTCTTTTTACTATCCTTCATGACTGTTGAACGTAGACTGGTGATATTAAAATGATGTTAGTGTGGAGATTCTGTACACTTCCACGCATTGTCTGGGTGCCATCATTAATCAGTGGATGGATCCAAGTGCCAAGCCTAACCTGATGTCACCAGTGATTCATGGGCCATGGCTTAATAAATTACATTTTCCAATTTCTTACTAAAAAACTGTCAGATGTTAAAAGTATTGCATCCATAATCTGTTTCAGTATACTAAGCTCCATTTTAGTTTACCCCATTTCTTGCAGATGTGATAAGCAAGTCTTTATTCTTGCTGCTGTAGCTTATTGAAATAAAATCAAAGCTGAGTAGTGTTTGCTGAAGCTGCTGTGGATAGTGTCTGTTTTGGGTGACAGTCACCTCCCCCTTCTCCGACACCTACCTCTCCCAAGCGCAAACACAAAACTACCTCACCCAAGCACATACGGACACACAGCTACCTTTTCCAAGCACGTGCACACTAACTACCTCTCCTAAGTGCGCGCGCAAAACTACCTCTCCCAGCGCACGCCCACATGCTAGTGCTGCCCTTCTGGTAAATGATGCATGGTGTGAGGTACTGATGATTGTATTGCTGTTGGAAATTAAATTCATCCCCTGCTTTGGACTTTCCGTGTTCCTTTTGAGGGGCGTTCACAACACAAAGTATGGCTGCATCAGAAGTGTTTACACTTGCAGTTATTGCAGAGGGATAAGGCTACAAGTCATAGTGTAGGGTGTTATTTCCTTAGCTTCTGTTCTTGTACTGTGAGCAGTTCACTTAACCAGACTTCTAGGATGTCTGAAAAAGCTCCATATTGATCAACAGCAAGTCCAAATAGCTAGTGAACATAGGTTTTTTTACCCCAGTGACACAAAACTTCTAGATTTTAAGTATTTGAGCAGTAGAAAGAACTGATGGGCACAAGTGTAGGAGTGCTTATGTAGTTTGAGTAATACTGTGGTGTGCTTCAACACAGATTTGTAACTACTACTGGGAAATTCAAGAGAAAGATGACATGCTGGTAGGACAGATACCATCAAGAAGGGTCCTTTCATAGGTTAAAGTAAGAGCATACTTCTTTTCTTTAAGACTGTGTTCTTGCAGGAGATACTGTTATCTTTCCACTCCCCAGGGTTTTAGCATGGAACTTCCTGGTATAAATTATTCTACTTGGCATGTTTGTCCATCAGCGAGAGCGATGGATTGAGTAGTTTCTCATAGATATGACCGAGGAGCGATGAAATAAGGCCTCCTTTTTATGGCTGCACCAACTTATGCAGACAGCTTGGATAGATGAAGTGAAAAATTGCTGAGGTGGTTCTTGTGCTTTAAACAGTGAATGATTATAAGCTACCCTTGTCCTATGGCGTAGTGACCTTAGTTGATTAAGTTAAGTTCAGGAGGTGTGCACCATAAATTTGTGATTGGCTTGTCCTAGCAGACTTTATCACAACAAGGAAGTCATTTGCTTTAAATTTGGTATGTTCGATTGCCTGTTTCTTGGCAATTGCCTGGTCCTTAAAGTAGTGAATGCTTCTGTGTGAGTTTATACCTTAAAAGATGTATTAAGATGAGTGCCTTCACATAACTGTAGATGTGAAGTTGTTTTATCTCGCAGTTTATTCCTACTGATGGGTTCGGAGCCGATCCTCTGCTCCAAGTCTGTCAACTACAAAAGCTCGAGGTCCAAAGCCAGCTCAAGGCCAGATCCCTATCCCATGATGCACTACGAACTTCCCTCAGATTTAGTTTGCCGCTGCAACTGATAGGAGGCTTCAGCTTTGCTCAGGCCAGTACAATTGTTTTACTTCTGTAGAGCAATATACTATTTTTTTCTGATTTAGCTTTTGTTTTATATTTTCCTTAATTACTGATATTCTCAGAGTTGAATTTAGTAAGCCGGTAGGCTTAAATTTTAATTTGTATTAGAGAGAGTTGCTCTTGGGCCTTGTAGCCTATTTGAGTTTTCTCTATTCCGCAGGTTGTTAGAAATTTTTAATTGCAAGTTTTATTACGATCAACAGTTGATATAAGACCTTTAATAGTTTTGTGTGTGTGTTGTATAGTTATTCTAATGGTTTTTGCTCTGTGTTAAGACCTTTGAATATTTTTCTTTCTAAAGAATAGCTTTATCTTTAAGTATGTTAGTTTCAGAGAAAGAAAAGGCAAAATCTGGGTTTAAAAAGTGCCCGAGATGTGGGCAGAAAATGTCATTAACGGATGGGCATACTGTTTATTGCCTTGGTGAAGTCCATCTTCAAGAGAATTGTGCCATTTGGCACTCCTTCAGTTCCAGGGTACTGATGGAGAGAAAATGAAAACTGCTGGAGGATTGCTTAAATCCTCCTTTCAAGAGGACAAACCTTTAAAACCCCTAAGTTCCAAAGGAAGTTCAGACAACCCAAGTCGCAACCTAGTAAGTCGACTGCCTCGGATCCAAGGTCCTTGGAACCGATGGCTACTTCGAGTAGGAGCCATTCCCCCCCCCCCCCCTGTATTGGAGCCCGGTATCTCTTACTTTAAAATCTCCAATCCTTCAGTCGGTGACTTCCTCACCTCACTCATCTCGGGCCTCTAGTAGGCTTTCTGATTTGGCCGTGGACCGCATCGTGAAGAGGCTTCAGGTACCGGTCTTTGCAAAAAATGTTATCGGCTCAGACACCTGGTGCTTTGGAGCTGATGCAACCCCTTCCACCTTCTACGATTCCTCCTCAGATTCTCCTCGAAGTTTCTGAGCCGGAGTGCTTGGAGCCTATGGTTGTGGAGCCTGTGGGACCAGTACCTGCTGCAGGAACTTGTACTGGCCTGTTATCTTTGGTTTCGCCTGGTTCTCAGAGCCAGTGCTCTCTGGTAGAGTCTGGGGAGGATAGTCGGACCAACTTGTCTGTTCCGACATTACCTCTCGGGGCATCGGCTTGGGTGAGCTCGGTTCCAACCTCTGGCTCAGAGCTTCCAGCGCTGGCACAGAGGGAGTCCACGGTGTCTTCAGAACTGGGGATTGCCTCAGGTTGGGACCAGGGTGCCTTCGCCACATCTGTTCCAGCAGCTCCTCTCCCTAAAGTACCGGTCTCTGCCTCCTCTACACATGCATTGAAGCGTAGAGATCCTGAGCCTTAGGGACATCCCATTGGGTGAAACCTGCTCTTCTGAAACCCCTCCAGAGGCTCCCACTGAAGAGGTACCCAGAAAGTGGACTTGCAAGAGGAATCTTTTTGACTCCCCCCAAGAGTCCCTCACTTCTGACACTGACTTAGATGAGTCAGAAGGGTCCCCACAGTCCCCCTCTGAGGATATCTCCTTTGCAGATATCCTGGAGATCCTAAAACAGATGGGTGGCTAGAAGTCCCTTAACCCTTCTGAGGAGGAGTCTACTCCTGAAGGATTTCTGAACTCAGCCCTCCACCTCTTGGGTGTCTCCGCCTCTTGATGAGCTAGCTGAATTGCTCTCTCGCAGGGCTTGGGAGGCTCCAGACAAAATAGAACCTGCCCCTCAAAGGTCGTATAAGTTTATTACTTGCTCTCTAGACAAGAACTACTTATCCAAAGGCGTGCCTTTTGATGCCCTGGTGGTGGCAGCAGCCACAAAGAAGGAACTTTTGGAGACTTCTACTAATGTCCATCCTCCTAATAGAGATTCTAGGCTCATGGACAGGTATGGGAAGCGCAAGTTCAGTTCAGTGGCCTTTGTTCTTCATTCGTTGAACTATCTTACCCATTTTATTAGACTGCAAAGGGATCTCTTGAAAAAACTAGGTGATACCCTACAAGGTTCAGTAGCAGCAGGAGTTTCAGATCAGGTTACTGCCCAGATCTCTACCTTAACTTCCATTGCAAACTCGTCCGTGCGCCTACTCTCCTATGCGACTGGAATGAGCAGAGCTGCAGGTATAGGAATTGCCCTCTGGTGTCCTTCCTGGATGCGATTGTGTTCCTTTGCAGAACCCACTGTCTTCCTTTTTTTAGCACCCCATTTGACAGTTCAACCCTTTTTGGACCTAAGGTTAAAGAGACTCTTACCAGGAGTGAACAGGATGGTAAGACTTTGCCGTAGGAGTCCATTTTTCCACCCCTACTAGACCCTAACCCAAAGGGAGAGATGATTGTAAGATGTGGTTTCGTAAGTCCCAGGGATCTTACCAAGACACTCGTGGTGAAGCCCCCTCTAGAGGTGGGGGGTGACAACGGAAGATGCCGGCCTCGCGGCAGAGGGGGCCACAAAATCAGGGAGACCGGGATCAGTTCCTTGGGAAAACCCAATCAGCGCTCCTGAGCGGAGGCCTGACTCTCCACCTCTGGAGGCAGTCGAGGAACGCCTGTCCTTGTACCCAGATGCCTGGCTAAAAATCAGAAAGATACCTGGATGTTCTTCGTGTTTCACTGTTGCAGTCATTACATTTGGGTAATCTGCTGGCAGGTTGCCCTCAGTCGGCCTGATTAACAAAGTCTTGGGTCATGCGTCAGTTGCTGTCCCTTCTTCCATGACGTCAGGTCATTGGGTATAAAACATGCAGCCGACGCCATTACATTAGTTTTTCTTGCCGCTTGGAGCCCGAAGCAGAAGCAGTTCGCAAGTGCCGGTCAGCCAACTCCTGACCATTTTCGTTTTCGAGTTTTAAATCCGAAGTCTTCAACTAAAATGCTAAGTTCCCCGTTGGGGAAACTTTTTCTTGCTCCTTACCGATGTCAGTAAAAGTTAATTGCATTACTTGTGGGAAGCAAATACCTCATAAGGATTTTCATTTGTACTGTATTCCTTGTCTAGGCCTTGACCACAACATACCTTGCTGTCTGTTCTGTGGTTTATTTGATCAGTGCACTATCAAACGTCAGTACATTTTTGCTTCTAAATATTTTGGCTCATGCTTTAATTTAACAGGAATGTCGGTTAGCAATCAGACTACCGGAATACCTAAAAAAAAAAAAAAAAAAAAAAAAAGCAAAGAAAGACAGGCCGTTGAGGTCCAAAACTGCCGACGACGCTTCTAAGCCAGTCACCAGTTCGCCGGTACTCAGACGCTTTCGCAGCCCCTGATGCCTGCTACTTTTGATTCGCAGGCCTCTGAGACCCATTCAGAGTTTGGTATGCCGCGAGATGCTTCAGTTATGGAACCCGCGGATGTCTCTACCTTGGATGGGTCCGGAGCTGCTGTGCAGGCACCGGCTTCTGAGGGTGTTTTCAGGCCTACAGATTTGTATATTAGACCAATGCCATCTTCAAAACTAAGGCCAAAATCTCAACCTATGCCTAAAAAAAGACGCCTGGGCGACATGTGCAGGCCCCTATGCCTAAAAAAACAAGTGATCGAAATGGCTCAAGATTTAATTACTCTGATCAGGGGTAGCCAACCCCCCCCCCCTCTTCTAAGAGGCCTAGGCAAGATGATTATGAATCTTCTGAACAGGATTCTATTTCTTCTGACTTCTAATATTTCTTCTGACTCTTCTAATGAACAGGAATTGTCTATACCTACTTATGAGGACTCTGATGCAGAAGGTTCCATTCCTTCTGCTTTTCCCCCTGAGGATTTTTCTTTTGGGTAAACTTTACATACCTTAAGGCAACATTTCCACTGGGAAATTCAGGATTTTTCTGAATCTAAAAAGAGACCTTAGGGATTTTCTTCTTCTTCCTCAGCATAGGCCTTTGGCTATACCTCCTGTCCTAGACATGGTTGTTTTTTCAGAATCTAGTATGGCTCCTAATTCTGTCTCCGGCTCCTTGTAAGCCAGACCGATAACTACAGGGTTCCTGACTCCCACAATTTCCTTTTCAAAACTCCTGTTGCAGATCCAGAAACCATTTCTCAGGGTCCCAAGGGCATTAAGGCTTCTACTGCTAAAAATCCTACCCCTTCTGATAGAGATTCCAGGGTGCTGGATAGATGGGGTAAAAAGGTTTACACTTCTTGCAACCCTGTCAATCAGGGCTTTAAACTGTCAATTTCATATGCTAAAATATCAGCAGCTTATCATGGGACTGCTTAAACAGAAAATGTTTATTTCTGATTGTGTGGAAAATAAAGATGTACAGGATTTTATTGCATTCAGCTGAACAAGTTGGAAGGCATACTTTGCAATGTAGTTTTGATTCTTTGGAGGCCTCTTGCAGGGCTGCTGTAACTGGGTCTGTGCTAAGAAGGCATGCTTGGCCCAAAGAGCAAAATCTGCCTGATCATGTTAAAGCAAAATTGTTAGATGCTCCTTTACAACAGGACCGTCTCTTTGGTAATAAAGCTGAAGAAGTTCTAAAAACAATGGAAGATAATGCTAAATCTATGCAAACTGTGAAAGATTTCTTAAGTACAACCTCCAATATTTAGACACTGGCCTACTAAGAACTGGTCCTTTCCAGTTCCTTCGAGAGCCACTCAAGTCAAACCCAGACATTCCAAAGGCACCAGGTTTCAGTCCCAAGGGGCTTTCAGAACAAAACAGTGGGGTGCCTCCTCTTCCAAATCTGGAAACAAGACACACCTCCCTATGGTAAGCGGTCTCAATGACTTCCCTTTACACTTACCGCTTTCTTTTTAGCCGCCCCTTTGGGGGGGGGGGGCTGGCTCTTCATGCAAAAAACTGGCAACGTATAACCCAGTACAAGTGGGTTCTAAATATAGTATCCCAGGAATACAGATTTAATTTCTACATGTTGCCAATTCCAAACGGATGGCCAGACCTGCCCCCAAATCAGTGGGCAGAGGCCCAGAAACAAGTACTTTCCCTCATGAGCATGGGGGCTATTCAACTAGTACCAGAAGAGGAAAAAAGGACAAGGTTTCTATTAAAGACTTTTTCTGGTATCCAGAAAAGGCAAATCTTGGTGTCCAATTCTGGACTTGTCTACTCTAAACACCTTTCTGGACATCCCAAAATTCAAGGTGCTAACTTTTCAGTTACTTCCTATGCTAGGCAAAGATGCCTGGTTGGCAACTCTAGATTTAAAGGAGGCTTACCTGCATATCCCAATCAGGGAATCTTGCAGAAGTTATCTCCATTTCAAAGCAGGCTTCTTGCATTACCAGTTCTCTGCACTGCCCTTTGGCTTATCTACTGCACCCAGGGTCTTTACAAAGTGCATGGCTCCAGTAATTGCATTTTGCAGGCAAAGAAATATTCAGATATATTCATACCTGGACAACTGTCTTAATTCAGGCAGAAAACAAGGACATTCTTCTAAAACCTCTGGCGTTTGTAAAAAGGGTTCTAACTTGCCTAGGGTGCACTATAAACGAAAATAAATCACAACTGGTACTCTCTCAAAAAATATATTCCTGGGTGCAAGCTTGAATACAACTGCCCAGATGGCTTTCCTTACGCCAGAGAAGCAAATTCATTTGGTGACTTAACAGGTGGCCACAAAAACACTTTCTGCAAGGCAAATACTGCAAGCCTTGGGGTTCATGGCCTCCTGCATTCTTCTAATTCCATATGCAAGGCTGCATATGAGGAAACTTCAGTGGTATTTAAAAAGTCTATGGAGTCAGCATTGTCGCAGCTTGAAAACAATGATTCCTATCATAGCTTGCCTGCAACTAGAGTTCCTATGGTGGGCAGAGGCCTGCCACCAAAACAAGGGACTGCCATTCACACCACCCCCTGCTGCCCAAACCCTAACTACAGACGCATCAGACTGTGTATGGGGGGCTCATCTGGTAGGGAAGTGCATTCACGGCAAATGGAGCCCAAATCAAATGCACCTTCATATCAATCAAAAAGAAATTCTAGCTGTACAGAATGCACTGACAGCCTTCAAGGACCGTCTTCCATCATCCAGGACAATTACTGATAAAGACCGACAACACCATGGTTATGTGGTACATAAACAAGCAGGGGGGGGTACACACCCCTACCCCCTTTGCAGACTAGCCATGGCGTTGTGGAACACGGCCTTGACCTATCAAGTACAAATACAAGCTCAATTCCTGCCAGGAAAGCTGGCAGACTAACGAAGAAGTAATCTCATGTTCGAGTGTATTCACTGTTGCAGTCCTGGTTACCCTCCCTCCAGCCCCCTATTTTTCTCTGGCTATACCTCTACTTTCTTTCACTCTGCTTAAAAGCCCTTTTGGTGTATTTGCTTTTGGTTGGATGTATATATATTTTTTGTTAATTTTATTTGCTCCCCATTTGGGGGGCAACTGACATCTGGGGCAAGAAAAAAAATAATGTAATTGCTTCAGTTGCATGTTTTATATCCCTGACGACCTGACATCACAGAAGAAGGGACAGCAAACCGACGCAGGACCCAAGACTGTGTTAATCAGGCTGACTGAGGGCAACCTGCCAGCAGATTACCCAAATGTAATGACTGCAACAGTGAATACACTCGAACATCCACATTTATGGTAAGTGTACACAACTGTACTGTACAAAGCATTATTTCCAGAGGATATTCAGTACCCTTTGCCACCCCCCCCCCCCAACTAGTCAAAATCCTGGATGTTCCACCCAGTCACAGGGAACAAGCAACCCGAGATTCAAATGTTGCTTCAAGAGAGACATCCAGCCAGTCCCAGCAGGCCAAAGAGGATCCAGTACTTGAGGTTCTTTTTAGTACCAAAGAAAATGGGATTGGAGGTCCATTCTAGACTTCAGCAGATTAAACAAATCAGTATAAAACAACAAAGTCCCGGATGGGCAGGCTTAAGTCAATTCTCCACTTTCTGGGGAAAGATAATTGGATGTGCTCGATAGATCTCCAGGATGCGTACTACCATATCAAAATGGACAGGCCATCCAGAGATCACCTGCGCTTCCAGCTGGGAGCCAGTCATTTTCAATTTCGAGCTCTGCCCTTTGGTCTCTCAACAGCCCCCAGAGTGTTCACCAAATGCATGGCAGTAGTGACTGCTCACCTGAGACTTATCTGGATTCCAGGTGTTTCCATATTTGGACGACTGGCTTCTCACTGCCAACACCAGGCATCAACTTATTCAGGTGAGAAACGGACAATAAACCTTTGCCAGCATTTGGGGATTACGATAAACTCAGAAAAATCTGACTTATTGCCATTGCAGCAGATTGTTTTTATAGGAGAAAAACTAAACACGGTCACTCTAACATTATCTCTACCTCCAGAAAGACTTCAAAACCTAAGAAATCAGATATTGGACATTCTTCTATTCACGAGAGTTCGTGTCAAAGATCCTCAAATTGCTAGGCACCATGGCTTCAGCCATAATCGCTCTTCCTGTGGGCAGGATACACATGCAAATACTTCAGTGGCTTCTGTTCACCCAGTGGTCTTATCAAGAACTACCAATGACTCATCAGATATTAATAACGGACTCTTGCAAGAAAGATTTTCGGTGGTGGATAAAGGTCGACCATTTGTATTACCCACCTCACCCCCCACCCCCAGTAGCCACAGTGACCACGGATGCTTCCCTGGTAGGGTGGGTGGGCATTACCAGGGAAGAACAGCCCAAGGTATGTGGAATCAACATGAGGCTCATCTGTATATCAATGTTCTGGAGATGAGAGCGGTTCTCCTAGCATTGCAGTTCTTTCAAGACTCTCTTCCTCTAGGAACAATTGCTATACAATTGGGCAATGTCGGTAGTCTGGTACATAAACGGGGGGACCAAGTCTTATCCCCTTTGCAGAGAGGCCGTAAGAGTTTGGGAATGGGCGACTTCTACCCAGCGCTTACTGACAGCAACACATATCCCAGGGAAGTCCAACGTGATAGCAGACAGAGTAGAGTAATACTCTTGCCGCACGAGTGGTCTCTGAAGCATCAAGAGACAGAAAGGATCTTTGCAGATGGGGCCAGCCTTGCTGCGATCTCTTTGCAACCCCAGCCAACACCAAATGCAGCAACTATTTGGCCCTAATTCCTCCTCTAGGGGAAACCCCAAGGGATGCACTTGTGCACGATTGGCCCCTTGGTCTTCTCCATACTTTTCCTCCAATACCCCTGACACCCAAAGTGTTACAGAAAGCAAAGTCTCTGGGCAGAACTTTGATCTTAATAGCCCCATTCTGGCCACGGCAGATTTGGTTTCCTTTCCTCCAGCCTCATCTACTGGAAGAGCCTTGTATCCTGGACCCAGTGCCAGATCATCTGACTCGCGCCTCGGGAACTCTTCACCCCTCTCTACAGTCCCTCAAACTGGCAGCTTGGCTGCTCCAATTCCAAACATAGCCAGATTTCCTAATCTTTCAACAAAAGTTACCCATTTTGACAGCCTGTCATAATCTGTCCACACGAAAAATGTACCATAGCAAGTGGAGGAGATTTGCTGTTTGGGCGCCTCAAATTGAAATAAAGCCTTATTTGGCTCCTGCTTCTGCCATCCTAAATTTCCTTGCTAAACTTTTCAATGAAGGTGCTGCTGCACCTACAATTGGGGTACAGTTGGCAGCAATTTCCAATTTTCATTTGGGTTTAGACTCTTCAAATGTCTCATCGAGTATTTAAAGCCTTTTTAAAAGGCACTTTCTAAGAGCACCCATCAAAACACTGTCCATGCCCTGGAATTTGAACCTTGTTCTTTCCCGCATTATTGTATCCCCTTTTGAACCAGCTTCATCGTGTGACCTTAAATACCTCTCTTGGAAAACTTTATTTCTAGTGGCAATAACCTCTGCTCTGAGGATTTCCGAGTTACAAGCCTTGACCATCAACCTCCCCTATTTAATTTTTCATGACGACAGTTTCTTTGAGAACAAATCCTTCCTTTTTACCCAAAGTTTGTTCAGAAGCTAATCTCAAACTATTGAATTACCTGTTTTTTTTACCCAATCATGCAAACAAATTGGAATACATGCTTCACAAACTTGATATGCATAGACAACTATGATTTTATTTGGACAGAACCAAACCATTCAGGAAAAATGAACAGTTTGTTTCCTTCTCAGAAGCAAAGAAAGGGGACCCAGTGTCTAAAGTCACCTTGTCCAGATGGTTATCAGACTGTATTGCTTTCATGTACACTTCTACGAATAATTCTTTACCACAAAGGATAAAGGCTCATTCCACCAGATCTGTAGTCACTTCAGCCTTTTTGGCCAAAATTCCTTTAGACTCTGTGCGGCTGCCACATGGTCTAGACCTCATACATTCATCAAGCATTATAAAGTGGATAAGGCCTCCAGGGACCAGACCTCCTTTGTTTCTGTAGTTCTGAGGAACATTCTCCCTTGATCCACCTGAGAAAGATGGTGCTTGGGATGCTACCCATCAGTAAGAATAAACGGTGAGCTAGAATAACTTCACATAAAGAAGTTATGTACTTACCATAACGTTCCATGTGAATTGTTCATCTTGCCTTTATTCTTGCATCCTACCCACCAACCCCCTTCCAGTTTACTAGTGGTCCGAGAAGTTTGAATTGGAACTTTTCCTGATTGAGTGGCATAATGACTGCTTTAGCCTTTAACTAGCAGCCAACAAGATCTGAGGGAGGTTCGTAGTGCATCAAGGGGTAGGAATCTGGCCTCGAGCAGGCTTTAGACCTCAAGCTTTTGTAGTTGGCTGACTCTGAGCAGAGGATCAGCTCCGAACCCATCAGTAACAATAAAGGCATAACAACGTACCAAACACTCTAGTCATAGGTGACTCTATAGTCAGACACACTGATGTTCCACTCACCAGGCTAAACAAGGAGAAAGTTACTGTCAGCTGCCTGTCGGGTACCAGGATCCACCACATAATGCATGCACTCAGGTCACTCCACAACAAGTACAAATATGACTGTCATTGTCCATGTTGGTGTGAATGACCTGAGACGTACCTCCTTGGACTACATGAAAAGGGACATGGAGGAGCTGTCTGATCTTGTAGCCCAGGCAGGTATGACCCTAGCCCTGAGTAGCATCCTGCCATCACCCAGAATACCACAGTACAAGGACAAAATGATTGACTTCAACAATTGGCCAAGCTTCTGGTGTTGTTCTGAGGGGATCCAGTATCTGTCTGCCTGGGACGACATGATAGACAAGCCACGATGCTTTGTCAGAGATGGCCTGCACCTTTCGCCCCTGGGATTCCAGATGATGGCTAAGGCTCTAGCCACCCCTATAGTGTCTTTTTTAGGCAAGGTTCAAATGACAAATTCACCACCCTAACAGGTACAGGCAAGAAGAATCTGAGGGTATTGCTACTCCATGCTAGAAGTCTAAACCTCAAAATGCACTCTCTCGAGGCACTCCTTAAAATGGAGAACATTGACATCTGTGCAGTGACAGAGACCTGGTTCAAGGCTCCAGAGAGTACCCCTGCATTACCAGGCTATAATACATACCACACCTTTCAGCCATCTAACCTGGATCGAAATACTAAAAGCAGAGGCGTGTCCATATTCATTAAGGATATCTACACCTCCAGGCTAGTTGCTCAGCATAATGCGTATGAGATTATTCAAGTGCAACTAACTCTGGGCAAGACCGCAATCCAAATTGTAGCTTGCTACAGATCCCCCACCATGCCCCAGATTCCCACTCCTCATTTCTTAATACACTGGAAAATATTAGGGTACAACCTAACACCCTAATAATGGGCGATTTCAACTACCCTACCATTAACTGGGAAAACTACTCCTGTACCAACTCTTGTGCTCAACGTTTTCTGGAATTCATAAATTCTAATGCTATGGATCAACTTATCCATACCCCCACCAGGGCAGCAATATCCTAGACCTGGTTATTACCAACATGGGCAACTGGTGCTCCACACCAGAGGTCAATTCCTCGTTGGTCAGATCCGACCACAAGCTAATCACCCTAGACATCCACATCCCTCCCCCACCGCCCATTAGGGAAACCGCAGTAAACAATTTCTCCAAAGCCAACTTCATGCTTCTTAAGACAGAAGTGGTAAACCTCACGACACCCATGCTGACGGACAATAGAGGTGTGACTGCTGAATCCTACACAAGTGCATGGGTCGTGCAATCCCTAACAGAACCAAGATGCTATCCTCCAAAAAAAGGAAGCCAATCTTGTCGTCCCCTGCCATAAACTCTACAACAGAAGAAAGAAACTGTTCCAAAAAAGAGTAAAATCCCATGATTGGAGAAACTCCCTGGTCAGCCTCAGTAAGAAGCTGAGATCCCTCATAAAATTCTCCAAAGCTAGTTATGAAAACAAAATTGCCACTGACTGTAAAGACAACCACAAAGCATTCTATAGCTATGTCAAGAATCTCAATGGCAACACTCAGATCTGCTCTGAGTTACAGCACAATGGCACTAAATATACAGAACCAACTGATATTGCCAACATCCTGGCAGATGGGTTCAGTGCTAACTTTACCCCCTGTCATCCCCTAAAGGGCCCATTTCTATACCGGAAGAATGCAAAGTTCCTGTAATCATGGCTGCACAGGTAAAAAAACACACTATCCAAAGCCAAGAACACAGCATCCATGGGACCTGACAACATCCCAGGCTGTGTTCTACATGAACTACAGAACAAACTGGCTCCCCACCCAAGTACCATGTTCAATCATAGCCTCACCTCAGGCTATGTGCCCACTGAATGGCGCACAGCGACAGTTATCCCACTCCACAAAGGGGGAGCCACCACAGACCCTGGAAACTACCGCCCCATTAGCCTAACGAGCCTGGTCTGCAAGGCTATGGAACGTATCATCATGGAACTTATAAACAATGACATTGGTAATCTCCAAACTCAGGACCCCACCCAGTTCGGGTTGTAAAAGGCAGATCATGTCTCCTAAACCTGATAGACTTCTTTGAAGCAGTCACCAAAGGCATAGATGAGGGTAAGGTGGTTCACACAGCCTATCTAGATCTCACCAAGGCTTTCGACACCATCCCCCACTCTGGAATTATAGATAAACTCACTAAACTAGGTATAAATCCCTATGTCACAAGATGGGTTGCAAACTGGCTCACTGACAGAACCCACACTGTGAAAGTAGCAGACTCCAAATCCAATTTCAGACCAGTGACAAGTGGAGTACCACAGGGTTCAGTCCTGGGTCCTCTCCTGTTTGGTATCTACGTCTCTGAAGTACAGGCCAACACAGAAGGTCTTTGGCTAACTAAGTTCGCAGACGACTGCAAACTAGGAGCCATAATCAAAACTCCAAAAGATGTGGACATCCTGCAAAAGGGCCTCGCTGAGACAGATGCCTGGTGTAAATGCCATGGCCTCAAGCTCACTGACAAAAAGTGCATTGTCATCCCTTTTGGTAAAAACTCAGTACCCATGAACTACCACATAGGTGGTAGTCTACTTAACACCGAAAGTGTGATGAGACCTTGGGACACAGGTGGACAGTAGTCTCTCCTTTGATAATCACATCGCCACAGTAGTCAGGAAATCCTTCTACGTGGCACACCTCATCACAAAAGGTTTCTCATCCAGGAAAAAGAGGTCATTGTTCCCCTCTACTTGTCACTCATTAGACCCATTATAGAGTACAATGTCCCTTTTGGTGTGTACCGCACAAGACATCTACAACAACTGGAAAGGCCACAGAAATACCTCACAGAGGATTACCAGCCTCAGAGATGCCCTATGCAGACAGTCTCAAAAAAACTGCAGTTTTACTCTGTTGCATATCGCCTACTCAGAGGCGATCTCTGCCTAATACACAAAGCTATGTCTAACCCAGAGCTTTTAAACATGCTCCACATAAAGAAATCCCAATCCCTACGAGCTACACGCTCTAGGGACCTAAACTTCGTCACCACAATAAACAGAACATGCTGGAGGGATAGATTCCTGTGCCAGAGACTTCCCATACTCTGGAACAAACTACCTATCTATGTCAAACAAAGCTCCTCATTAACGCTAAAGAAAAATCTTGATTGGATGGGAGATGGGAAATTCACCCCAGGGATCACTTCTGTGGCTCTGCTCAACAGTGGCACAGGAAAATAATTTTCTTGGGTAGCGAAAGCCAGGGTACCTTTGGCTAGGCTTATATAGGCCCTAGGGCCAATAGCCTAGTACCTACCTATGAACAACTCACATGGAACGCTATGGTAAGTACATAACTTCTTTTTTCCTGTCACTTCCTTGCTTTATAAAAGTTGCTAGCCAACTGATGTGGCAGGTTCCATATGTCAGATTTTACACCTGTGGTATGTGGCACTTTTAAAAATGCAACTAACAGTGAATGTCTTATTGTTTCAATATTTACTGTAGGGCTCTCCAGCCAAGGGCAGCCGAATGTTCAGCTACTGTACCAAAGTGTTATGGTCTTGTTTGCTCCATATGTTGCACATATATGTTCCCTGCAGAGGGCAGCATGGATCCATCTTTTTGCATGTCGTCTGAGGCTTTGCAAGCATTTGCTGCACACATTGAGGGGGGAACTGCAGTTGATTGTCTGATGTTCTTGGAGGAATTCTTCAGATTTGGTTAGGAATGAGGTTCTGGGTACTCTTACTGCATATAGCCAAGGGTTGGAACCTCTGGTGTATTAGGGCTGACATCCCTTCCAAGAAAAGACAAAAGGCTAAGCATGTTTTGGTCCATCCTAAGGATCCTGAGAGGGAATGGCAAGAGTTTATTTGGGGCTTGATGTTCTTCATCTCACATTGCTGCAGTCCTTACACTTGGGTAGTCCGCTGTCCTCGGTCGGCCCAAATATCAAAGTATAAGGCTGACGTCGGTCAAGGCGCATTTGACTGACATCAGGACGTCAGGGTACAAATGCGCATGACCGACGTCATATCCTCAGTCTTTTTTGCCGCATGGTCCGATGCAGAAGCAGCATTGCAAGTGCCGGTTGGCGTTCTGAGATTTTTCGATTTCGAAGTTTCAGACCGAGTTCAAAGTTGGCTAAGTACCCGGTTGGGGAATATTTTAGTTATTTGTTGCCTCAGTGATTTGCCGCATGTCAGAGAAAGTCAATAATTGCATTTCTTGTGGGAAACAGATACCACATAGAGATTATCATACTTTGTGTATTCCTTGCTTAGGGCCTGAGCACGACGTTGTTGGCTGTCGCTCTTGTGCTAGATTTAATAAACGCACTATAAAGAGAAGGTTGGATTGTGCAAGGTTAGTCTTTGGGAAGCGGTGCAATTATAAAATGCCGTCGGATGCTCCGACGCCCGCTTCTTCAAAGAAGCGCAAGGACAAAGCAGTTAAGCCTAGGCTAGAAGAACCGTCTGTACCGGACGCTGGTTCTTTAGAGGTGTCGGTGGAGCCGGTGGCTCCACCGGAGGTTTCTTTGTGTTCCCAGGGTGAGACTTTATTATTGCAAGATGTGGCCTCTCAGGAGGCAAGTCAGGCTGAGGGGGGTGGCTAGGCCCTCTCCTTCTGTTTCAAAGGCTTCTCCCAGGGGCAGGCCAGGTTTAGCTTCAGTTGGTGTTACCCCTAGCTCTTCAGGAACTGTGCCCAAGAAGCATATGCTTAAAATGGCAGAAGATTTGATTACTTTGATTAGGGGTTCTATGCCCCCTCCTGATAAGAGACCTAGGATGGAGCCTGAGCTGGGGGGTTTTGAGCAGGCTTCAGATGTTTCAGAGTCTTCGGCTGAAGACTTGCAGGAGTACTCTCCTTATTCTGATTCTGATGTGGATGATTCTACTCCTGCTTCTCCTCCTGAGGATTTTTCTTTTTCAGAAACTCTTCATTCCATGAGGGAGCATTTTAAGTGGGAAGGTCAGGACTTCTCTGATTCCAGGAAAAGGCTTAGGGAACTTTTGTTTTACCCCAGCATAGGCCTTTGGCTATACCTCCTGTTTTGGATGTAGTGGAAGATGTTTTTCAAGGCTTCTCTTAATCCTGATTCTTTGCCTCCTGCTCCTGTTAAGCCAGATAGGTATTACAGGGTGCCTGAAGCTCATAAGTATCTTTTAAGAGTCCTAGGGCGGACCCAGAAACTGTTAGCCAGGGGCCTAAAGGTGTTAAGGCTTCTGTTGTAAAGAATCCGGTTCCTGCAGACAAAGAGGCTAGGGCCTTGGATAGATGGGGAAAGAAAGTTTATACTTCTTCCACTCTTGCTATGAGGGCTTTGAATTGCCAGTTTCACATGTTGAAATACCAAAACTATCTCCTTTCACAATTGAAGTCTAAGGTTGATGCTCTGGCAGTAGGTATTGATTGTAAAGAGTTGCAAGATTTAGTACATGTTTCTGAACAGGTGGGTAAGCATTCTTTGCAATGTGGTTTTGATGCTGTACAGGCCTCGCCTAGGGTGGCTGCCACTGGGTCAGTTCTTCGCAGGCACGCCTGGCTAAGGGATCAAAATTTGTCTGAACATGTTAAAACAAGGATTTTAGATGCTCCTTTACAATCTGACGTGTTGTTTGGTCCTCCTGTTGAGGCAGTTTTAAAGAAAATGGAAGACAAGGCTAAGTCTATGCAGACTGTTAAAGATTTTTTGCAGGTCCAGCCTCCAAAGTTTAGTAGAAATTGGCCTACTAAGGGGTGGATGTATCCTTCTTATGATTCCCAGTCTAGGGGTAGATCTAGACGTGGTAGGGGCAGAGCTCAGGGCTCTTTCAGGCCTAGAACAGGGAGTTCTCCTGCACAGTCTTGGTGAGGGCAGGGGTCAGTCCTTTCGTAAACAGACCCAATGACCTACCTTTTCAGCTGCCAGAGCCTTCTCGTCTGGCAGCACCTTTGGGAGGAAGGTTGGCACTTTTCAAAGAAAATTGGAGTTTAATTACCCAAGACAGATGGTTATTGGATATCATACACCACGGTTACAGGTTTTATTTCCATACCTTGCCTCCTTTCAAAGGCATGCCAGACATTCCTCCTCAACAAAGAATAGAGGCTCACAAGCAAGTTTCTCTGTTACTCCAAATAGGGGCCATACAGCCGGTCCCTATGCCAGAAGTGGGCCTAGGATTTTATTCTCGCCTGTTCCTAGTACCAAAGAAGGGGAACACGTGGAGACCAATTTTGGATTTATCTACCCTCAACACTTATCTGGACATTCCCAAGTTCAAAATGTTGACGTTACAGCAGCTTTTACCTCTGCTGGGCAAAGATCATTGGATGGTAACTTTGGATCTCAAGGAGGCTTACCTTCATGTTCCTATCAGACTAAGTTGCAGGAAGTATCTACGTTTTTGTGCTGGGACTTCTCACTATCAGTTCTCTGCATTGCCCTTTGGCTTATCTACTGCGCCCAGAGTGTTCACGAAAGTTCTGGCTCCAGTGATAGCTTTCTTCAGGCTAAAAGGAATACAGATCTATCCTTATTTGGACGACTGCCTGATTCTGGCTCAAGGAAGGGAAGAGCTTCTTCATCATTTGGAATATGTGATAGTGCTAAGATGCCTGGGGTATTCTGTGAACGAAATAAAGTCCAGTCTAGTACCCTCTCAGGACATGTGCTTTCTGGGTGTGAGACTGAATACAGCATCCCAGATGGCCTTTTTAACCCCGGACAAACAAAAGAGTCTATCCCTTTACTTCCATCAGCTATCTCATCAGTCCGGGCTGACTGGAAGGACAGTCCTTCAAGCCTTAGGGTTCATGGCATCTTGTATTCTGGTGCTTCCCAATGCCAAACTGCATATGAGGAAGCTGCAATGGTATCTCAAAAATGTATGGACACAGCACTGCCAGGATCTAGACACTGTCATTCAAATAATACCTTGCATTCAAAAGGAATTTTTGTGGTGGGCTCAGGAATGTCACCTAAACAAGAGACTCTGTGACCCGGCCAGAGGCGAGTCAGATTTTGACGACAGATGCCTCAGACAAAGCTTGGGGAGCTCATCTAAATGGAAAGTGGATACAAGACAAGTGGCCTGCCAGACTACAACATCTACATATCAACCTGAAGGAGATGTTAGCAGTCCAGTTTGCATTAATAGCTTTCAAGGATTTACTTCTTCCAGGGCAGGTGTTGATTCTAACAGACAACACAACTGTCATGTGGTACATCAACAAGCAAGGGGGAACGCATTCTTATCCTCTATGCAGGCAAGCAATGATTTTGTGGGAGACTGCTCTCAGTTTACAGCTCAATCTTCAGGCAAGGTTTCTGCCAGGAGCACAGAACTCCTTAGCAGATGTGTTGAGCAGGCAATTATGGATCCCCACGAGTGGAAATTGGATCCTCATATATTTCAGAAAATGACAGTGTCATGGGGAACTCCAGACATAGATCTGTTCGCTTCTCCACTAAACCATCAGCTGCCAAAGTTTTGCACAAAAAGGTTTCATCCCACAGCTTGGAAAGTGGATGCTCTTTCTTTCAATTGGAGCAATCTTCATGTGTATGCCTTTCCTCCTCTGCCTCTCCTCCCAAAGGTACTTCTAAAGGTCAGACAGGACAAGCCAAGGATGATTTTAATAGCTCCAGATTGGCCTCGACAGCATTGGTACCCATTACTGAGAAGTCTGGTACGGAAGCCTCCATGGCCTTTGCCTTCGATTCCACACCTGTTGTCACAGGAGGACAGCCATTTGCTGAATGTCAAACTTCACTCTCTTCACCTAACAGCCTGGCATATTCTGTTTTGAACCATAGAGGGTCTCAACTTCCACAACAAGTTTTGAATGTGATTTTGGAAGCTAGAAGGCCTAGTACAAGGAAAGTGTACAGATAAATGGAAGAGATTTTTATTTTGGAGTGCAGCGAAAGATTTTGATGTTTCTGAGCCTAATTTGAGTGTGGCTCTTCAATATCTTACTGAGTTACTGGACAAAGGTTTGTCTTTCTCTTCTATTAAGGTTCATGCTGCAGCAATTTCGCTCACTATGATTGTGACCCACCATTGTTTTCTCATCCTTTGTTCAAGCAATTTCTTAGAGGGGCAAAGAATATAAGACCCCCACGAAGAGCTCCTACTCCTGCTTGGGATCTCAATTTTGTGTTGGAGAAACTCACTCTACAACCTTTTGAGCCTGCAGCTACTTCTGAGTTGAAATATTTATCATGGAAGACTGCTTTTTGTTGGCAATTACCTCTGCAAGAAGGGTTTCTGAATTGCAGGCCCTTATGGCAGTTGAGCCTTTCTTGATTTTCCATAAGGATAGGGTATCATTACGTACTAATCCTTCCTTTATGCCTAAGGTGGTTTCTAGTGTGGCTTTAAACCAAACTATTCATTTGCCTACTTTTTATGCAAATCCCCAAAATAAAGGGGAAAAGATTTTGCACACTTTAGATGTACACAGGCAGTTGCATTATTATTTGGACAGAACTAAAGGGTTCAGGCAGTCTCAGCAGTTGTTTGTTTCTTTTGCTTTGAGTTCTCAGGGCAAGCCTGTGTCAAAACAAACTATTTCTAAGTGGATTGGGTTTTGCATTGCTTTCTGTTACTCCCATCATGGCAAGGAAGTTCCAGCTGGGATTAGGCCTCATTCCACTAGGGCTACTGCCACTTCAACAGCTTTTTTGAGGGTGTGGCAACCAAGGATATTTTGGAGGCAGCTACTTGGAGTTCAGTGCATACTTTCTCTAGGCATTATCACCTGCCACTTTACTCTAAATCCAGGGCTGGTTTTGCCACTGCTGTTTTGCAGGGCATTTTGGCAGCTCCTGCTTCCTTGTAGTTAGCCATCCTCCCTTACCTCTGCTTTGGGATTCTACCCAAGTGTAAGGACTGCAGCAATGTGAGATGAAGAACATAGTACAGTTTTGTACCTACCATAAATGTAGATGTTCGAAGATCCACATTGCTGCAGTCCAATTTACCCTCCCTCCTTCCCCTCTACAGTTAGAGGTGGTTGTGTGGGTTGGGTTGTACATAATGTGTATATTGTATATATTGTACATAGTTAGTGCAAGGGTGGTTGGTTGGTTGTTTGCTGTCTTTTGGTTTTGACCTTTATTTTTAGGGTCTTCTGACATCTGGGGCAAGAAAAGACTGAGGATATGACGTCGGTCATGCGCATTTGTACTCTGACGTCCTGATGTCAGTCAAATGCGCCTTGACCGACGTCAGCCTTCTACTTTGATATTCGGGCCGACCGAGGACAGCGGACTACCCAAGTGTAAGGACTGCAGCAATGTGGATCTTCGAACATCTACATTTATGGTAGGTACAAAACTGTACTTTTTCTGCCTTGATGGCCTTGACGCCTCCTCAGGGGGGTTTGGTGCCTTCTTCTCCTTGGGCCTTTAACCCTTCTAAACAACCCAGGAAACCGGATTCCAAAAAACAAAAGCCCCACTCGATCAACTAAGATTCAGACAGCTAAGGAATAACACCAAAAAACCCATAACCTTAGACAAAAAGAACCACTACTACCATCTACTGCAAAAACACCAAAAACCTCAAAAGTTCTGTTCAGGAGTAAACAAACTACTCCACCCAGGCCAAACCACCACTCCACTCCCTCGGCTTCCCAACAAAAATCCCCAGTAGACATTGCTAGTAACTTCAGCTTCTTCACAAAGACTATCCAGTTTCTAGCCAGCCAACTCTCCCCCAATTGCTCTAATTCTAATGCAGCCACACCCAGTACTCAAACATACTTTACCTTCCAACCTGTTCCTACTCAAACTATTCATGTCCTACTTAAGAAACTAAGACCCACCACCTTGGCTGCCGACCTCCACCCAGCAGACTATCTGCAAAAGGCTGCTGACACCATATCATACCCCATCTGACACCATATCATACCCCATCTCAATCTTGATCAACAGAGCTATATCTGAAGCTACTGTACCCACTATATGGAATATCTCCCATGTCATACATCTCCATAAAGAAGGCAGTTCCACTGAACTGTCAAACTTTAGACCCATAGCTA
Source organism: Protopterus annectens (assembly GCF_019279795.1). NCBI lineage: Eukaryota > Metazoa > Chordata > Ceratodontiformes > Protopteridae > Protopterus > Protopterus annectens. The sequence goes on from NC_056733.1 coordinate 207,672,108, forward strand.
TTCTGTCACCTCTAGCTAAAATTATAAAGTGTGTATACAATACAGCTCATGCACTACCTCACACAGAAAAAGCTGTTGTCCAACTTTCAGTATGGCTTTAAGCCACACCACAGCACTACTTCTTCCCTCCTCTCTTTAACGTCATTAACCATAATAATAAACTATCCTCAGCACTATTTCGAGATCTATCCAAGGCTTTTGACGTGGTTGACCACAAAATGCTTATAAATACTTTGAAGTCCTTCTCTTTAAACAACCATGCCACTCCAGTGGTTTCAATCCTGCCTGCAGGGCAGGCAACAGGCAGTCCTATGGCAGGACAAGCTGTCATCTTGCCTATCCATCATATTAGGAGTCCCCCTGGGCTCGATACTAGGACACCTTTTCTCCATCTTTATCAATGACCTTCATTCAGTCATCCCAGATGCTACTCGCATTCAATATGCGGATGACTCCACCTTGATTTGTTCTGACACCTCACCAGCTACTTTATTCACATTAACCCAAAATACCTTCAGTACAGTGCAAAAATGGCTCTCCAGTCAACATCTAATCCTAAACCCCAACAAAACTAAGCTGCTCCTCTTCTCCCCCACACGCAGGACCCCCCTACCTTCCTTCAAGATAACAACCAACAGTGGCACTATTATCTCCCCAGAAGCCCAAACTAAACTACTGGGGTGTCATAGTTGATAACCTGAAGTTTGTGCACATCAGTCAAACTATCAAAACCATTAATAAAAAACATGGCTCTTTACAGAATCAAACCTTCCCTTACCCCACATGCTAGAACTGCAATCTACTATCAACTGTTCTGTATGCCTCACCTCTATTCTCCAACTTAAAACAGATCTTAATAAACTATCATCCTGCTATATAACCACATTGCCAGATTTGCTACTGGCACAGCCTACCGGACACACCACTGTCACCACCTAAATCACCTAGGATGTCTTGAACTGCCTAGCCTACTGCAGTTCAACCAGCTAATAGTGGCACAAAGTCCTTTACCAACCAGAAAATACACCTGCACTAAAAAAATTTATCAGCCCCTACACCAGCACCCGGCCACTGCGATCATCCATTAGACTCCTAGTCCAAACATGCAAATCTAACTACTCGGCTGGGGACTCTGCCAACTCTGGAAAAACATGGAACAGACTCCCAGCTGACTTGACCCTAGAATCCTCACTAACTCAATTCAGAAACAATCTCAAGAAATACTTCAAAACTCATTGGTTATGTCCTTGCACTAACCCTGACTAGTGACTCTCCATCATAGGTTCATAGGTTTATACTAGGCTATCTGCCCTAAGGCATTTATAAGCCTAGCCCAAATTATTGTGGCTTACGCCACCCCTTATATGAAAAAATACTGTGCCCATTAGTTTGTTGTGCCTCTGTCCAGCAGTGACCCAGAGATGATTCCCGGGGTAAACCTACGATCTCCCATCCACAGGTCTAGATTTCTCTTGAACAGAGTCAGCGAGGTGCTCTGCCTCACATGGACCGGGATTTTATTCCACAGCATAGGGAGTCTCTGAGTGATAAATCTATCCCTCCAGCACATTCTATTTATATCCGTGCTAAGGTTTAAGTCGCTTGCTCTAGTGGTTTTGGTGGATTTGGATTTTTGAGGTGGAGCATGTCCATTAATTCCGGGTTGGACATGGCCTTGTATGTCAGGCACATGTCACCTCTGAGCAGACGGTATGCGACTGAATAGAGCTGGAGTTTCTTCAATCTGGCAGCATATGACAGATTTTGGAGTCCCTTTATCCTTTTGGTGAGGAACTTTTGGGGTCTCTCCAATTGCTGCAGATGTCGGGTGAGATACATCCCGAATGGGGCATTGTACTCGATCATTGGTCTGATAAGTGAAGAGTACAGGGGAACAATGACCTCACTAGATCTGGATGTGAATCCCTTCATGATCAGGTGGGCAATGTAGAAGGTCTTTCACTTAGGTGCCTTACCTTCAACTGCTAACTTTTTTCTACCACGCCATTTCATGAAGGGTCAATTGCATAACTGATGCTCAGTGTGTCTTAAACCTGAATGTAATGTTATGTATATATAATTTTGAAAATGTTTTGTAAAGTGTTTTATAATAAGTTAGGACTTTATGTGCTAAATGTTGGTATTGCTTATGACTAATCTGCTTGAAACTAGCATTTACTAAATGTTCAATGTGTATTATCTTGGAACTTTTCTCCCTGGGCCTCCGCTGAAAATAGACATATCCAGTCAACAAATGTAAAATAAGTCATTCAGTTTGTAGGTTTTAAATGCAATTGACAAAACAGGCTCTCAGATTCAAGATTTGTAATAAGTCACACAGTGGGATTCAGGTGATACAAATCCATAAGTGAGCTGAAAATGTCCATTGAGCTTGTTTTCACATATCCTGGGACCTTGACCTTCATGTCAGTCAAGTCATTTGGGAAGACTCTTGAGATTATGGACCCTTGCAGCTTAATGTTGCTGTGAAGTAGCTTTGTCCTTAAACTCTGCTACAGCAGTAAGGCTAGCTGGGACCAGCTACTCTGGCTTGTTCGCCTTGTGTATTCTACATGAAAAATAAAAAGGAAAATGTTCCTAGGGTTGATTTATTTCTGTTAATGTGCATACTCATGTCACTAATTTAAGGATAATAGTTTAATGATGCTAATAAAGCTGTGTTTGACAACATGCTGTTCATTAGGAGCTTTGGATACCAGTAAAACTTCATTTTTGTCGTCCATACAGGTACAAAATGAGATAGTTTCTGGGCTGAAGTATGTCCAATGTACTTCAAGAAAAGGAATACAAAGTAAGTATTTTTATACAAGGTTAAGCTGTAGAAAGAATGTGTTGGGCCTCTGCTGCATTCTTTTAGGCCCAAGATTAATCATTCCCTTGCAGCCCTGTAGTAATGATTCTGTCTTCAGTTGGGAAAAGAAGAAGCTCTTCATCTGATGCAATCTTCATTTATTCTTGACGTATAGGACTCTAAACCAGCTCGGCCATTATAACAGCTTACAAGAACCAAAAACTATTGAACTAAGTCCCTACCCAGAATGCCCCTGTCTAGATTACCTCTAATCTCTGCTGCTGCTCTTCTACATAAGACACACCAGCCAAACGTTCTCGAGCTTAGTGTACTTGGTTAAATCTTTATAGAAGTCTTCCTTACAGTTTTTTCTGCCTACCCAGTTAACTTTTTCACCTTCTGTTTACTTTTACTATCTCTTTCCCTTTACACTTCAGTGGTGTTTCTTACCATTGTTCATAGTTTTTAAGAAACCGTTGTAGTCTGATATTTCTATCTCTGTTTTGTGAGCAAGTTTGTCTACCTTCTTACCTTGCATCTGTTGCTCTATCCCTTTACGCCCTACCTTTTGGTAGTTCTGGCCTACCATTGTTGGTAGCCTTTTCTCCTTGCATGTGTAGCTGTGAGGGTTTGTTTCTGCAAGGTGATATTTTTTACTAGTCAACATGTCAGATAAAAGTAGGGATGACTAGTTTTAAACAGTGTTGTGATTGTGGAAGAAAAATGCAGGTCATGGAGAGGGCCCTGGCCTCTGCAAGTTTTCAGCTAGTTCCTTCCCAATTGGAACATTTTCCTGGGACTTCCTCTTGTCCAGAGCTTCTTCCAACCGAAGCTGCAGGATACCCCTGCATGGGGCCTTACCTCTTCCAAGTCCTCCATAGAATTTCACACTGAGGGGTGCCTGGGAAGAGGATGTGCAAGAGGAAACCCCTAGATTCCCCAGGACACTGAATTCGATGACTGAGGGTTTTCCCCAGTCGCCCCCAGAAGATGTCTCCTTTGGAGACGCTCTTGAAATATTAAAGCAGAGAGGTGGCTGGAAGCCCAAAGACCCATCCTCACAGGAGTCTGTGTACCTGCAAGCTTTTGGTGCTTGCCCATATACCCGTTGGGTGACCCCACCTGACTATCTCATTAAGTTGGTCGCATAGCAGCCATGGAAGGCCTGTTTTTCTGTAGAGTCAATCCCCAGGAGACCAGCCAAACCCTTTCAGCTCCAGAGGGCCATCAGTATTGGGCCAAGGGTTTAGTTATAGGTGCCATGGTGGTTGCGGCAGCCACAAAGAAGGAATTAGCACAAGAGTTCCAATGTTCATCCCCCTAACCGAGAGTCCAGGGCAATGGTCAGGTTTGGGAATTTGGTGTACGTTTCTTCGACCTTTGCCTTATAGTCGTTTATCTTTATGGCAAACGTCAGACTCCATAAGGGTCTGATCAAGGAGCTGTTGGATACCCTTGCAGTAGCTGTCTGAGGAGGAAGACTATAAAGTAGTTTCTCAGCTTGCTATCCTGGAATCCATTTCTAACTCATCCATGAAGCTCATTATGCATGCAGCTGAAGGGACGACTAGGGCAGCGGGTTCCAGTGTAGCCATAAGGAGGCATGCCTGGATATGTTTGTATGAATTTGCAGAGCGGTTTAAGTCATTTGTCAGTGCTCCATTTGATGTTTAGTTTCTTTTTGGCCCCATAGTCAGAGATACCTTGGCCGGGCGTGAAAAGGATGGAAAGATCCTGTCTGCAGTGGATATACAGTTCTCCCCAACTCTCCTACTCCAGGTACCAGAGGAGCAGAAAAATGTGGTTCAAGAATACCCAAGGGCCTTTCCAGGACACATGTGGTACTAGCTCCCCTCAGGGCAGCGGGAGGTGCTCCAATGGAAGACTCTGACCACACGGCAGAAATGGGCCACAAAATCAGGGCTCCAGAGACTACTCTTCAGGGAAACCCTACCAACGGTCCTGAAGGAAGGCCTGATTGCTTACATCTGGAGGCAGTCGGGAGAAGACTAGCCTTTTACTCACTAACCTGATGACAAATTACTACAGATACTTGGTTGTGAAGGATCATTGTAAGAGGATACTACAGTCCATTCATTCTCCAAGATAGGAGGAATCCCTGATGTTCCACCCAGTCTGAGAGATCAGGCAGCTCTGGAAATTCAAAGACTACTAGAAAAAAAGTCATCCAAGAAGTCCCACCAGACCAGATAGGATCCACATTCTACTCTAGGTTCTTTTTGGTGCCAAAAAAAGACAGGGGACTAGAGACCAATTTTGGATATCAGCCTTTTGAACAAGTTTGTTCAGACAAAATTCCATGGTCACTGTTAAGTCTGTTTTCCCCTTAAGGAAAGATGATTGAATGTGCTCTATAGACCACCAGGACACGTATGACAACATAAAAATGGACAAGCACTGCAGAAGGTTCCTCCGCTTCTGGCTGGGATCCAGTCACTATCTGTTCAGAGCTCTGCACTTTGGTCTTACCATAGCGCCCCCCCCCCCCCCCCCGAGTGTTCATGTGTATGACAACAGCAGTTCGATTGTGAGACTGCATGGGTTCCGAGTGTTTCCATATTTCGACAACTGGCTCGTCGCTGCTCCCACCAGGCATGTACTACAACAGACTAGATTTTATTCTACATACTTGTGCTCATGTAGGTATCACAGTGAATTATATGAAATCCCAACTATGTCCAACTCAACAGTTGGAGTTTACAGGAGCCTGCCTGACTACAACCTCTTGCATAGCTTCCTTTCCTCTTCACAGATTGCAGAAAATAAGGTCCTAGGTAACCATTATTCTCTCAGACAATGTACCTGCTCAATTAGTTCTGCAAGCTCTAGGATCCATGGCAGCAGGCATCATGCTGGTTCCAATAGCAAGATTTCACGAGACTTCTGCAGTGGCTTTTAGCCTCCCAATAGTCCATCTTCACTCACCCCTTGACACATGTCATCTGAATCACCAACCACTGCAAGAAGGACTTATCCTGGTGGATGGAATCACAGGAAATTCTCTTAGATTGACCCTTTGTTTCACCCCAACCGAAGTCCATAGTGATTGTGGATGCCTCCCAGATGGGGTGGGGTGAGTATTGTCTGGGTAGAACAGTCCAAGGCACTTGGTCCCCGATGGAGGCTGATCTACATGTCGGTGTTCTGGAACTGAGGGCAGTGCTCTTAGCATTGCAAGCCTTTTAAACTGCCCTCCCTCTGGGAACAATTGCTGTTCATTCAGACAGTTTCAGTAGTCTGGTACATCAGTAAACAGGATGGAAACAAGTGTTACACCCTGTGTCTAGAAGCTCTTAGAGTATGGCAGTTGAGATCTCTTCCAACCGCTTTCGCTTTCTGATGGCAACGCACATCCCAGGGAGCTTGAACGGGTCAGCCAACAAGCTGAGCAGATGCATCCTCCTGCCTCAGGTGTGTCGGTCCCAGAGTGTCAAAGGAGATTTTCCATTGCTGGGGCCAGCCTTGCTGTGACCTGTTTGCATCACCCCTGAGCAACACCCTCATGCTTTCCTTCACGATTGGCCCTCGGGACCACTCTATGCCTCCCCCGCCCTTTCACTAATACCTCACTTCTTGAAGAAAGCCATCAGATTGAAAAGCATGGTAATTCTCATTGCTGCATTCTGGCCTCTGTAAATTTGGTTCCCCATTTTGTGGCCTCGCCTACCGTCCATGGACTCTGGACCCAGACCCAAACCTCTTTTCCCATTCACAGGGACTAGTTCACCCCAATCTGAAAAACCTCTAGCTTACAGCTTGGTTCCTCCATTGATTGCCAGGCAAAATAATCTGTCCTGTCCAGTTCGAAAAATGTTTGCTTCCCATAAGCCTTCCACTAGGAGGCTTTATCATAGTGGAAAAGATTTTCTATTTGGGCACGTGATGATGGTATTTGATCCCTTTTCAGCACCGGTTTTAAAGGTTTTAGAATTCTTAGCTATGCTTTTCGAACAGGGAACTTCAAGTTCAGTAGCTATTTCCAACTTCCATGAATGCTTTGAACAGCATTTGTTAATTTGGCATAGGTTGTGTAAAGCTTTTAATGAAAGGAACCTTGAGGTTAAAACCACCTTATAGGGACCCCCTCATTCCCTGGGATCTTAGTATAGTTCTACAGTCATTTATCCATTCCCCTTTTAAGCCAGCAACAACTTGTGACTTGAAGTTCCTTTCATAGAAGACCATTTTGTTGGTAGTCGTTACATCTGCTAGAATTTGTGTGTCGTGCGTTATCTTCAAAACCACCATGTTTGATTTTTCTTAAGGACAGGGTGTCACTAAGAACCAACCCATCCTTTTTTCCAAAAGTAGTTTTGGAAACCGTAATCTATTTTTCTAACAAGGGGAATATTGTTTACACTTAATAGATGTTCACAGGTAATTGCGTTTTGCTGTCAGCAGAGCTAAGGAATTTTTGTAGTCAGACCAATTATTTGTGTCCTCAGGTCTGTCCGTGGGTAAACTAGTTTCAGAGGACACCTTAAGTGGTTAAGGGAATGTAGAAGTTTCATCTGCAATAAGAAAAACCTCTACCAGCCCCAGTGAGAGCCCATTCTACAAGGGCAGTAGCCAAGTTTGCTGTTTTTTTATTCAGGCTTCCTTGAAAGAAATGTGTGCAGCAGCAACCTGGGATATACTCCACATACCTTTATCACTTATTACAAATTGGATTTGTTCTCCAGGGTTGGAGCGTCTATTGGCTCTGTGGTGCTCAGGTAGCTGGGGACTCTGTCCCATACATCAAGGATAAATGAAAATTGACAACATCAAGTTATGTACTTACCATAATGTTACATCTTTGTTTTCGATCTTCATTATCCTTGACACCCTGCCCTCCTTCCCCTTTCCTTCAGACTCCTTGGAGGAACGACCTCTAGTCCTTGTTTCATATATGACCTTGGACATAGCCTCTTCAGTTAGTTGTTATAGGACTATTCTTACTGTCTTCCTTTATAGCTGCAAACTTGATCTGAGGTAATCTACAGAGGGGCATTCTAGGTAGAGACTTGACTCGAGGTTTTGGCTCAAGTGAGTTATAACTGTTGAGTCAGTTCCGCGAGTCTGAACAGGGCCCCATATGTCATGGATAAATGAAGACTGACAACATAGATGGAGTGTTCTGGTAAATACATAACTTCTTTTTTCTGCTTTTCCCTGCATGCCTTGTAGATTTCATTGCCAATATATCCCACTTCTCACCATCTCTTCTGACTTGCAGGACTTCATGATTTGATGGCAACCCTGTTGTGGATCCATTTGGGCCCTCCCCCCATGTACCTTTTGGAGTTAATATTTCTGATACTGTGTATGCCTTACTGATTGGTATCTGTGTTGATTTACGAGGGTGGTACACTGCTTAAAGTAATGGATCAAGCTTCAGCAATTGGGATTTGTTTAAAAGTGAAATGATTAACAATGCCTGAAATGTCTGACTGAGATGGTGACAATTGGTGCATTTGTGTTTTAGGGTCTGAACTAGTGTGTTTTGCCATGTTTATATCTAGTTTGTTTTTCTGTGGGTTTAGTGTTTAAGGGTGTTTGACCTTTGTGTGCTCTCTTGTTTAGACTGTAAGGAGTTTAAACTTTAACTAGGAAATTCTGTTAGCAGTTTTATTTGTAGACTTTTTTTATATTGTAAGGAGTGAAATAGGGAGCTCTGCTTGGAAGGTTTGGAGACTGACACCCAGTTTAAATAAATTCTTAACACATGGTTTTACCACTCTGCCCTTCCTATCCTTGTAAAAATGTTTTCACAGAGATTGTTCATACTGTTTGTAAATATTTGGTTTGGGTTGAAACCATGTTTCAAATTTCTCTTTACTGTTCTGTGTAGTTTGTGCTTCTTTAGTGCATGTTGCGTTGCGGCTAAAAGATTCAGCTGATTTTTACAATTAAAAAATACATAGGAGACCTTCACAGATTACCTTTAACCATTGTTGTTTACAGTAACTTGCATGATACTACTTGTCCATTATTCTGTTAGCTGTTGTATTGATGCTTTGGATGTACTCTTGGACCTTGTCAGTTTCTTGGTGTATATTTTTGTCCAGTTCCTTTTAAGCATATGAACCACTCAAGCATGTTGCATCAAATGAGTTTGCAAAGTTGCAGACTTAACTGATGTGTGCTCTCAAAGTAGGTTAGGTAAGGAAAGCCTACCGAATGGGAAGTGATTTGGAGGAGGCTTACCTTCCACTTTTATCCAGCATTGATTTGAACTCATTCAGTGAAATGAGCTGAAATGGAAAGGTGTTTAATGATCCATATTCACATGATCACACTGAAGCACATGTATGTGCTTTGTTATACATCTGCAGCTTCATTTTGGAATATAAAATAGTGTGCTGTGACCTATGATTTTCTTGTTTAACCTTGAATGTTGTGGCTGTACTGTTTGGGGGAGAAATATGTTGTGAACTGTTTTCTTTATAGACTTGGGAGTGTTACTTCAGTTAGTCGTTTTCTTAGTAAGTTTGTATGAACAGTACATATTGTATAAGTGGTGCATGTGTGCGTGCATATATCTATTTTCTCTCTAAAGAAAAATATATAGCGAGTAGTGTGTGTGTTTGTATATATTCATATTTGTAGGATGTACAAGTATATATTTTAACAGAATTCTTGTAAATACATAGGTATACAGAAGTAATGCCCTGTTTTGAGATTTGTGTACACAGTTGACTCTGTGTGTATTTTTTTATTGACACTAGTGGTGCTCAGAACTTTGGGTCAGTACTTTGTTAAAGTACTTGTTTCCTTTTTAGTGGTTTTTGGACTTTTGTTGCCAAAAGCTAACCCTGTCTAGTAGTTCATTTTCTTTTGGGAGACCTAAGCAAGTAGGGCTGTTCCACCTCTGCAGTTCCCAGCTCTGGTATGTTTTTCTGTTCAGCTCGACTCATGGGCAGGCTGCATGCTGTGATGTCATGCACTAAAGTCAGGGTGCCTAGCCGCCTTCCCATCTTCCCAAAGCATTTTGCCACTTTCCCAGTTCATATATTGGTACTGTCTTTATTGGCAAAGTTCTTATTTTTGATGCATAAGAGTTATTGGTCATCACAGTAGTCACTCAGCTGAGCCAAAAGGCCATCACCTTTGTTAAATTTATAGTATGGGAGAAGAGTATATTCTAGGGTACTGCCTTTAGTGCCAGCTTTTCAGATATCTGTTTGATAGTGCCATATCCAAAACAAGGGTTGGAGTCTTTATGATCTTGGTCCATGCCAGAACACCATAAAAAGGCAAATGATAGGGGGCAGGCATTAGTCAGTCTTCTAGTAGTATGCTTGTTTCTAAGAGAGCCTCATAACTAGCCCTGAAGCTCACCAAGCCCACCAGAAGAAGCAAGAGTTCAAATTTTTACCCTTCAGATGAGGTGCCTGTGAAGATGTATGCTCCAATAGCAACCATAGAGAGGAGAATCTGAGGTGGTGTAATTTCTTCTCAAGCAGAATAGACAGATCTGTGCAAAGGTGCCTGGGGCATTCATCCTTTAGATAACCTGGATCGATGCAGTCACCCAGATTCCACACCCACCCACCCCCCATTCTCAAGGATGCATGCATACATTCAGATAGGCACGATAGTCTCTCTAAGGGATTCTTCTCTGGTACTAGTAACTCATTTGCTCAAGCATATTTGGTATTTTGTTTTCTTACTACATATTGTGATGTGTGGACTTCAGTTGTATACTTTAATTACTTAGATTGCCTCAACTTTAAGACATTCTTGCATTTTTGTCGATGATTGGAGTTACCTCAGAGCAAGGCTAATAGAGGTATGAGGGCTTGCTGCCTTGCAGATTTTCATAAGTTGTTTGAAGCAAGGTAGCTAATTTGTATTTGTTTTTTAGCTGTTTGGTTTAAGGTACTTCTGTGCAGTATATGCTGCATTTTAATGTTTCACTCAGCTAGATTCTTGATTGTCCCATGTTCTTGGCGGTCACATGCTTGACCCACTTTACATCAGCCAAGTGTGAGCTTTACCCATCCTGGAGCTCATATTAAAGGATCTTTTCCTCCTTGAATGAGACTGTGAGGATCCAGGATTCTTTTATTTCAGAGATTAGTGAATGGCAAAACTTCTCATTGTATCTCCCTCCAGGCTGTTATGGGGGTACTTTGGACTCCATGAAGTTTTCTGTTTGAATCTCATCCGTCTCCTTGTCAGAAATGCTTTTAACTGTGTGGTTGGAGAGATAAATTTTTACTCTCCTGTCTGTATTTCCTGTGGTCAGATGTACTATTTTTTTCAGCTGGAAGTGTCTAAATACTGCTTTCGCTCTGCTCAAAAGGTAGTTACTTTCTGCCAGCTCCCAAATGAGTGTAATGAGAGCTTCTCATTGCTTCTTGGTTCCATTTGCTTTGTGACATCACTAAGACCAAGCCTAAATCCCACACAGTAGCACATTCATCTCTTTATAGGTTCATAGGCAAGTACTATGTTAGCTGCTCTTGTGGGGCATTTTAAGCCTAGCCAAAATATTAGGCTATCAGTCTGCAGACTATTAAAAGCCTTGACAATCGAGGACAGATTTAAACCTTGTACCCTGTATCTGTGAGGTAAATACCTTAATCATTATGCTAATCCCTCCTAAAATGTCTTAAGGATGTTGGTTTATTGGTAAATACTAGGCTGCTAATCTGCGTACTATTACTAACCTAGCCAATAATCAGAAGTCCGAATCAAACTTTATACTTGAAGACCTTAACCACTATGACAAATTTGCTACCTGATAAAGAGCCTAAACCACTGCATGGGGTGTGGAATAAGAAATCTATTTTCTGCTACACATTGGTGCTTGGATCCTTTTATCTGCATTGCTCACAGTTCCAGTTTTCCATAGTGATTCTTGTACTAGAAAATCTCAGCCTTTCCCGACTGTAGAATTAAGAGCTGGTCAGGACACTTACCAAAGCTTTTGCAGCAGGCCTTTGTGTTGTGCTGTAAATTTTAACCCCACTTGATTTGGCTAGGGTGACAATCTTGGGTTGTACCTGCAGCCCATCAGTAGTGCAAGACCTGTGGTAAGACTCCAACAATTGTGAGAAAAAAAATGTGGTTGACAGAAAATTGGCAGATTTAAAAACTCTCATTAATGCCATGCATGCTGTCTTGCAGGTGGGAAGATTGTCTCCATGTATCCCACAGTGCTACTCCTGTACTGTTTGTAAGATGTACTTTGGAGTAAGAATGTTATGAGGTAGAACCTCAGACCTGGTATATGTATTATTACATTTGTTATCCGTGAAAGTCTGTTTGGGCCAGGAGCCCGTTTTCAGTGGAGAACTGAGGAGAAACACTCTAGAAACCGTACCATATTTACAAATAATGTTAAAACAGAACTTGAAAATAGGTCAAAAACAGTAAAAAAAAAAAAAAAAAAAAAAAAAATAATAATAGTACAATTGATAGACAAGAATTTTAGCTTGGCTAGGTAATTGACAGTGTACATTGTGTACCATGTAACATAAGTAACGGACATTATGTATACAGTGAGGCATACCTAGAGATGCCAAAAGCATTTGAGAGTAGTGGTTCATATGAGCCAAGATCTGATAGTGAAGCAGAGGGAAGTTGTGGTATGATGTAGTTCAGGAATAGAGCTGAAGAGTGAGATGGTAGAGGCAGGATAGGAGATGGGGGAGGGGGGATAGGAGGAATTATCTTGGAGTATAACAGGAGCAAAGCTAATGACTGGCTAGGTAGTTATTATGGGAATTTTCTTTCTCATTTCTCTGTTGCAGGTCAAGTTGAAGCCCTTAAAATGGGAAATCCTGTGCCTACACTGATGTTATAGCTCAGGTTATCCTCCTGTGGCTATCCTATACGCATTGATGTTCTTTGTGTTTCACTGTTGCAGTCATCACATTTGGGTATCTGCTTTCAGTAGCCCTCAATCGGCCTGATTATCAGTCTTGGGTCCTGTGTCGGTTGCTGTCTCATCTTCCATGACGTCAGGTAGTCAGGGGTATAAAGCGTGCAACCGACGCCATTACATCAGTCTTTCTTGCCGTGCAGTGCCCAAAGCATAAGCAGATGGCAAATGCCGGTCGTCCGACTCCTGAAATTTTCATTTTCAAGTTTCATAACCGAAGTCTTCAACTAAAGCTAAGTACCTCATTGGGGAAACTTTTTCTTGCTCTAAACCGATGTTAGTAAAAGTCAATTTTATTTCTTGTGGAAAACAAATGCATCAAAGATTTTTATTCGTACTGTATTCCTTGCCTAGGCCAACCACGACGTACTTAGCTGTCGGTTTTGTGCCTTATTTAAACCGCGAACTATTCATCGTCTGTACATTTTCGCTTCTAAATATTTTGGTACTTGGTTCAGTTATCCAGATACGTCTTCGGTAAGCCACCCGACTACCGACATTCCGAAAAAAATGCAAAGATAAAGACAGACCGCCTAGGTCCAAAGCTGCCGACGACGCTTCACCCAAGCCAGTCACCAGTTTGCCGGTACTCAGTGAGGTGCTTTCGCAGCCCCTGATACCCGCTACTTCAGATTCACAGGCCTCTACTAAGACCCATTCGGAGTCCGGTATGCTGTGAGATGCTTCAACTGTGGAACCTGCGGATATCTCTACCTTGGATGGGTCTAGAGCCGCTGTGCAGGCACCGGCTTCTGAGGGTTTATTCAGGCCTACTGACTTGCATATTAAACCAACGCCATCTTCTTCCAGGATTAAAACTCGAACCATGCCTAGGAAACAGACGCCCAGACCGCATGGTCAAGCCTTTGCCTAAAAAACAAATAAGAATGACTGAAGACCTTATTACGTCAGTCAGGAGAAACCAACCTTCCCCCTCTGAGACTTAGGACTGAATTTGCTTATGATACTTCTGACCAGGATTCTGAAATTTATCTCCTGATGACCACGATTTACCCTTATCTACCTATGAGGATTCTGATAGAGGACTCTATTCCCTCTGCTTCTCCCCCGGAGGATTTTTCTTTTGGTGAAACCTTACATACTCTTAAGGTGCATTGTCACTGGGAAAGCCAGGATTACTCTGATTCTAAAAAGAGGCTTAGAGACTTCTTACTCCTGCCCCAACACAGGCCTTTAGCTATCCCTCCTGTGCTGGACATTGTTGACCGCCTTTTCAGAATCTAGCTTGGCCCCTGACTCTCTACCTCCTGCTTCCAGAAAACCTGACAGATATTACAGGGTTCTTGATTCTCACAAGTTCCTTTTTAAAAATCCAACTGCGGATCCTGAGACCATTTCACAGGGACCCAAGGGTATTGAGGCTACTACTGCCAAGAATCTTACCCCGTCTGATAGAGATTCCAGGGCCCTGGATAGATGGGGTAAGAAGGTATACACCACTGCAACCTTGGCCATCAGGGCCTTAAATTGCCAGTTTCATATGTTAAAGTATCAGCAGCATATTATTGGATTGCTTCCTGATTGTGCTGAAAATAAGGATTTAATGCATTCTGCTGAGCAGGTTGGAAAACACTTTGCAATGTGGTTTTGATTCACTAGAGGCGTCTTGCAGGGCTGCTGTCACCGGGTCTGTACTTAGAAGGCATGCTTGGCTTAAGGAGCAATCTTTGCCAGGTCATGTTGAAACTAAATTGCTGGATGCTCCCTTAAATCAGGACCACCTGTTTGGTGACAAAGCAGAAGTTCTTAAAAAAATATGAAGGAAAAAGCTAAATCTATGCAAACTTAAAGATTTCTTACTAGTGCAGCCTCCTAGATTTAGTAGGCATTGGCCCTCAAAAAATTGGCCTTTTCATGCCTCTTCCAGGCCTTCTCAGTTCAAACCCAGAGCCAGCAGAACACCCAGGCTTCAGTCCCAGGGTATGCACAGGACTAAGCGGTGGGGGGCTTCCACTTCCAAATCAGGGAGTAGTAAGACTCCCCCTATGGTAAGCTGTCTCAATGACTTAACATTAAACCTTCCAAGCACTTCTCAACTGACTGCTCCTTTAGGGGGAAAGATTGCTCTGCAAGCAAACAACTAGGAACTCATTACCCAGGACAAATGGGTTTTAAACAGTTTCCCAAGAATACAGATTTCACTTCCACACGTTACCAACCCCAAACAGTTGGCCAGATCTACCCCCAATTCAGTGGGCAGAGGCTCAAAAGTAAGTTCTCTCTCAAAATTAAAGGCTATTCAGGCTGTACCAGAAGAGGGAAAGGGACAAGGTTTCTACTCAGGACTTTTCCTGGTACCCAGAAAAGACAACTCATGGCGTCCTGTCCTGGACCTGTCTATCCTGAACACCTTTTTTGTGATTCCAAAATTCAAGATGCTAACCCTTCACCAGTTGCTTCCCATGATAGGCAAAGATGCCTGGTTGGCAACACTGGATTTAAAGGATGCACATCCCAATCAGGGAATCTTGCTGGAAATACCTGCGCTTCAAAGCTTCAGTTCTCTACACTGCCCTTTGGCTTATCTACTGCGCCCAGGGTATTCACAAAGTGCCTAGCTGCAGTCATTGCATTGTGCAGGCAAAGAAATATTCAAATATACCCATACCTGGACGATTGTCTAATTCCGGCATAAAGCCAGGACATATCTGGCATTTGTACAAAAGGTTTTAACTTGTTTGGGGGACACCATAAATGAAAAGAAATCACATCTGGTACCCTGTTAACAAATTAAATTATATTCCTGGGAGCAAGCCTGAACACAACTTCCCAGATGGCTTTCCTCACGCTAGAGAAACAAATTCATTTGACAGCTTACTTCAGACAAGTGGCCACAAAAACTCTGCCATCTGCAAGGCAAATACTGCAAGCCTTGGGTTCATGGCCTCATGCATTCTTCTGATTCCATATGCAAGACTGCATATGAGGAAACTACATTGGTATCTAAAAAGCCTATGGTGTCAACATTCTCAGGATTTAGAAGCAATGATTCCTATCCTTCCTTGCCTACGGTTAGAATTCCTTTGGTGGGCAGAGGCCTGCCACCAGAGCAAGGGACTACCATTCACTCTACCCCCTGCCACCCAAACCCTAACAGATGCATCAGACTATGCATGGGGGGGCTCACCTGGCAGGGAAGTGCATTCAGGGCAAGTGGAACCCAAGTCAAATGCACCTGCATATCAATCAAAAAAAAATGTTAGCTGTACAGAATGCTCTGACAGCCTTCAAGGACCACATTCTTCCTGGACAATTAATGGTAAAGACAGACAACACCACTGTTATGTGATACATAAGCAAGGGGGGTACCCATTCTTACCCCCTCTGCAGACTAGCCATGGCTCTGTGGAACACAGCTTTGAGCTACCAAGTGCATCTACGGTCCCCCCAGAAAAGATAGGATCCGGTTTTTACTCGAGGTGTTTTTAGTGCCAAAAAAGACAGGGGACTGGAGACCAAATTTGGATCTCAGTACACTAAACAAATTTGTAAAATCAGAGAAATTACGGATGGTCATGGTTCAGTCTATCCTTCCTCTTTTGGAAGAAGACAATTGGATGTGCTCTGTAGATCTTGAAGATGTGTATTACCTCATTAAAAATGGACAAATGCTCAAGAAGATACCTCCACTTCTGTATAGAAGCCACTCGCTGCCAGTTTCGAGCCCTGCCCTTTGGTCTCTCTACAGCCCCCAGAGTGTTCACAAAATGCATGGCAGTGGTTATCTCTCACTTGCAACTTCAAGGATTCCAGGCATTTCCATATCTAGACTAGCTCCTCACCGCCCCCACCAAGCGTCTACTGGAAGAAGCCCTGCAGTATACTCTTAATAGCTCGAAGCCAAGGAATCGCTGTAAACTGGGAGAAATCCAACACAACCCCAACTCAGTCTTTGGAATTTATAGGGGTACTGTTGAACACAAAAAATTGCACAGCATCCCTTACAGAACAGAGAGACTTCAGAGAATAAGACAAGTTCAACTGCTGCTCTGTCACCACAAATCCCCAGCTCAATCTATTCTCCAGCTGTTGGGGTCAGTGGCAGCCTCGATTAACCATTGCTTCTCTAGCCAAATTCCACATGAGGCACCTTCAATGGCTACTTCTTACTCAGTGGTACCTTCTACAGCATCCTTTGTCTTTTCAGATAAGTGCAACTGAGATGCAAGCAATGTTTACTCTGGTGGACATATCTAAATCCCCAACAATGGTCTGTCCCTTTCAACCCCCATCAACCGATGGCCATGGTGACCACGAACGCCCCCCTGAATGGGTGGGGGCGGTTAAGTCAGGGAAACTGTCCAAGGCACCTGGTTGGCGAGGACCTTTTTGCAGAGGACGGTGCTTCTAGCGTTGCAAGCATTTCACTCCATCCTTCCATCGGGGACTATTGCAGTCCAGTCAGACATGTCAGTGGTCTGGTACATCAACAAAGGGGGCACCAGATCTTACCCATTATGCAGAGAGGCCTTGAGAATATGGCAGTGGGCGATAGCTTACAACCAATGGACAAATTGAGCAGGTGCATTCTACAGCCTCACTAGTGGTCCCTCAATCCTCTGATAGTGGCAAAAATCTTCAACCTCTGGGGCCAGCCTTGCTGCGACCCGTTTGCCTCCCAAACTAACTACAACTACTTTGCCCTGATCCCCTCTCGGGGAAAGTCACCAAGGGACACTAGTCCACGCTTGGCCCTCGGGTCTTCTTTATGCTTATCCTCCTCTCCCCCTCATCTCTCAATTTCTAAAGAAAACACGACAGTTGAAGAGCAAAGTGATCCAAGTTGTTCCTTATTGGCCTCGACAAGTCTGGTTTCCCTTCCTCTGGCCTCACTTGCTAGATCAACCGTGGATCCTCACTCCATCCCCAACGTTGATCTCCCATCCACATGGTCTGATTCACCCCAGTCTAACAACCCTGAAACTAACAGCTTGGTTTCTTCACTTCCAGTGATTGCCAGGCATGAAAACCTTTCATCCTCTGCACAGTATTCTTATTGCATCTCCTAAATCGTCCACCAGACTAATCTATCAACAAATGGAAAAGGTTCTCTATGGGCCGCAAATAAACAATTAGACCCCCTGTCAGCCCCAGTCTCAGTGGTATTGGATTACTTATCACATCTTTTCCACTCTGGGGTGTTTGCCTCTACATTTAACTGCCATCTCAAATTTTCATATTGTTTTTCAAGATTCTTCACTTATGTCACACAGACTCTGTAAGACTTTCTTGAAAGGGGTTGTCCACCTAAGACCTCCCTTTGGAGAGCCCATACAACCTTGGAATTTGGCTTTGGTTCTGCAAGCTGTAACAGCTCCCCCCTTTGAACCTGCGTCTTCATGTGATGTAAAATATCTCTTGGAAAACATTGATGTGAAGTTGTTAAATCTTGCCGTTTATTCTCACTGATGGGTTCGGAGCCGATCCTCTGCTCTGACACGGCCGATAGCAAAGCTCAAGGCTCTAGACCAAGCCCCTTATCCCACAATGCACTGCTGGAATTACCTCAGATCTCTGATCCAACTAGCTCGGACCATTTGTGGGGGAAAAACAGCAAGTTTTCTAAAAAAAAAAACAAAACCTTTTTCTGTTTTTTATAAATAGTTAGTGCCCTGTTGGCTTAGTTGGTTTGTGTGGGCCTTTAGCCCTATTTACACTTATTAGTCTTTTCTAATAGTCCGGGGTTTTCTCTGTGGGCTTCTTTAGCCCTATATTTGTAATCTATAATTTATTATAGATAGTGCCCAGATTGGGCTTAGTTGTTTTGTGGGTCTTTACAAGTTAAGTAAGGACTTTACTGTCTTACTTTTTGCAGTTTACTGGTTTATTTTGCTTTGTCTGATGAAAAGGAGAAATCCCATCCTAAATCGGGATTCAAAAATTGCCCAGATTGTGGGCAGAAAATGTCCGTCACTGACGCACGCATTCAATGCGTCTACTGTCTGGGGGCTAAACACCTCCAAGACACTTGCAGCATTTGCCATTCCTCTTCTTCAAGAGTCCCCTTGGAGAGAAGGAGGAAGCTTATAGACAGGGGATTATTACAGCATTCCTTTTCTGAGGTGTTGAGTAGCCATGAGGGTATTAGCACGTCCTCAATCCTCAAAATCCACAAAATCTTCAGATCCTAAAGTGACAAAGACAAACTTCAGAGGGAGGGTCATCGGTTCCACAGACCTCGGAACCGAGTGTACCTTTGATTCGGAGCCAGCTCTCAGTATTGGAGCAGGTCTCTGAAGTTCCTTCTCTGCTCCAGTCAGCACCTTCGGTGCATTCAGCTAAGTCTTCAGTCAGCCTTTCAGATTTGGACATGGATCGGCTTGTGCAGAAGCTTTTACAGGCACTAGGACTTGCCAAATTGTTGGCCCCGTCCAGTTCATCGGTGCCAAAGACCATGGAATCGGATTTGTCTGCTCCTCCGAGCCGTACTGGACTCTCTGAGCCGAAGGATACTGAACAGATGATTGTCGAACTCTTGGAGCCAATACCCACACCGGTTTTATTGGCTCCATCTACTCGGATGTCCTCTGCATCAACCGAGGGCTCTAGGAGCCAATGCTCTCCCATTGGATCCGGGGAGGATAGTTGAACCGATTTGTCGGTGCCGACTCTTCCTCTCGGGGCTTTGGCTCGGATGAGCTCTGCTCCTACCTCGGGCTCGGAGCCCAGGGTTTTGGTACAGGAGGATCGGACGGTACTCTTGGGTCCATCCACTCCTTGTCGGAGCCATGGTGCCTTCGATGCTATGAGGAGAGTTTTGTCTCTAAAGACAGTGTCAGCATCGGTTCAGCCTTCCCTCTCCCCTCAAGCTCCTATGTCTGCTTCTTCGTCTACCTGTCCTCCTAAGCGTAGAGACCCCGAGCCTCGAGTACCCCCACAGGGCATCCCCTTCTCTTCTGAGATCTCCCCAGATGCCCCCACTGAGGTGGTGCCCAGGAAGAGACTGCAAGAGGAGGCGCTTAACTACCCACAGGAGTCTTTGACATCTGACACGGACTTGGATGAGTCCGAAGGGTCCCCTCGATCCCCCCCTGAGGATATCTCCTTTGCAGAGATACTAGAGATACTTAATCAGAGGGACGATTGGCAGTCCAAGACCCCTATTGAGGACGAGTCTGTGCTCTTGAAGGCTTTTTGGTCTCAACCTTCCACTTCTTGGGTATCTCCGCCTTATGATGAGCTCATGGAACTGATCTCAAGGCATGGGAGTCACCGGAGGCCATGGAACCTGTTCCTCGTAAGCCCAATAAATTCATGTCTGCCCTAGTGAACAAGACATTTTTGATAAAGGGAGTGCCTGTTGATGCCATGGTGGTAGCTGCAGCCACCAAAAGGAAGTGTCTGAGACATCCACATCTATCCATCCTCCTAACAGATTCTAGGGTTATGGATAGATATGTGAAACGCATGTTTAGTTCAGCGACTTTTTCTCTGCGATCACTGAACTACTTAACCCAGTTTACGAGACTACAAAGAGATTTCCTGAAAGAGCTAGGAGATTCCCTCCAGGGTACGGTAGCTGCAGGGGTGGCCGACAAAGTCAACGCCCAGCTCGCTACCCTAAACTCAGTGGTAAACTCGTCTATGCGTCTCATATCCTATGCAGCTGATGGTTCGAATAGAGCTGCTAGTTCGGGCATTACTCTTTGAAGACCAGCCGGATGAGTCTGTTCCTTTGCTGAACCCTTTAAGTCTTCCTTTATTAACACCCCATTTGATGGCTCATCACTGTTTGGGCCCAAAGTAAAGGAAACTTTAACCAGATGTGAGCAGGAAGGCAAGACCTTATCTGCCATTGGAGTCCATTTTTTTACCCCTACTCAGCCCTACCCCAAGGGCCCAAGGGGAGGGAAAATGTGGTTCCGAAAAGCACAGGGAGCCTTTCAGGACACACATGGAGAAACCCCCTCTAGAGGCAGAGGGAGGGGGTTATAACGGAAGATGCAGCCCCCGCGGCAGAGGGGGTCCACAGCAACAGGGTGACGGGGGTCAGTTCTCCGGTCAACCCTACCAGCGCCCCTGAAAGGGGCCTGACTGTTAGGCTCTGGAGGCAGTCGGGGGTCACTTGTCTTTGTACCCAGAAGCCTGGCTAAACATAACAGATACATGGGTACAAAGCATTATTTCTAGAGGATATTTCATACCGTTCTCTTCCCCCTCCCATTCCTGTAAAGAGACTCCCAGATGTTCCACCCAATCTCAGGGAACAAGCAATCGTAGAGGTCCACAGATTGCTAGAAAGTCATCCAACCAGTCCCAGCAGACCAAGTTGGATTCGGAACTTACTCAAGATTCTTTTTGGTACCAAAGAAAACAGGGGACTGGAGACCTATCTTGGACCTCAGCAGACTCAAACCAGTTTGTAAAGAAAGAGAAGTTCCGAATGGTCACGCTTCAGTCCATTCTTCCCTTCTTAGGGAAAGGTTATTGGATGTGCTCCATAGATCTCAAAGATGCGTACTGTCACATAAAGATGAACAGACGCTCCCGAGATCATCTGCGTTTCCGGCTGGGAGCCAATCATTACCAGTTTCGAGCCCTGCCCTTTGGTCTCACTACAGCCCCCAGCGTGTTCACCAAATGCATGGAAGTGGTCACAGCTCACTTGATGTCTAGGATTCCAGGTGTTTTCATACCTAGACGATTGGCTCCTCACCGCTACCACCAGACATCAATTGACTCAGGCAACACAATACACTCTGACACTCTGCCATCAATTAGGCATTGCAATCAACTTCGAAAAGTCTCCCTTATCGCCATCGCAGCATACCGTTTTTATAGGAGCAGAGTTAAATACCTCAACTACCACTCTGTCATCCTATCGAAAGTGTCTCACTTCTCCGCCAACATGTCAGCTCACTGGTGTCAAAGAACAAAACTACAGCAGCAGAGGTATTGAAGGTGCTAGGTTTGATGGCGGCAACAATCCTGGCTATACCACTCGCAAGGATGCATATGCAGATTTTTCAATGGCTCCTCTTTGCTCAGTGGTCGTACCAGAAACTACCGATGCACCACATGATTCTCATCACGGAGTCTTGCAAGAGAGACCTTCGCTGGTTGCCATCTCCATGTCACAATCTGAAGACCCTTTGCACCCCCCCCCCCAGTAGCCACTGTGACCATGGATGCTTCTCTGATAGGGTGGAGGGGGGGGGGGCATTTTCAGGGAAAGACTGCCCAAGGCACAT
This sequence comes from Protopterus annectens, assembly GCF_019279795.1. NCBI lineage: Eukaryota > Metazoa > Chordata > Ceratodontiformes > Protopteridae > Protopterus > Protopterus annectens. The sequence goes on from NC_056733.1 coordinate 207,694,027, forward strand.
GGACAGATCAAGAATCCTATCTGCACATCAGTGTTCTAGAGTTGAGAGTGGTACTTCTGGCGTTGCAGTACTTTCAGGACTCTCTCCCTCTAGGAACTATTGCAACTCAGACGGACAACATGTCAGTAGTCTGGTACTTGAACAAGCAAGGCGGAACCAAGTCTTACCCCCTTTGTCGAGAAGCCCTCAGGGTCTGGCAATGGGCTGTGTCGTCCCAGCATTTTGTGATAGCAACCCACATCCCGGGGGAAATCCGTGATAGTGGACGAGCTAAGGGCGATATTGCTCCCTCACCTCAAACAGGTTGCGGAGTTGATTTTCCGCAAATGGGGCCAGCCTTGCTGCGACCTCGTTGCCAGCCACATCAATTCAAAATGCAGAAGCTACTTTGCCGTAATACTACCTCCCGGTCATCCCTCGAGAGATGCACTTTTACACGATTGGCCCCCAGGTCTCCTTTATGCATTTCCACCCTTCCCATTGATACCCAGATTTTTACAGAAAACAAAATCGCTGGGAAGGACTGTTATTCTCATAGCCCCCTACTGGCCTTGACAGATTTGTTTCCTGTTTCTCCATCATCTGTTGAAAGATCCATGGATCCTGGACCCAGTTCTGGACCTTCTGACGCACCCGTTAAGGGACCTCTAATCCTTCACTGCAGTCCCTAACTAACTGCTTGGCTAATCCACTTCCCCTAACTGCCAGGCTTCATTCAATTTCAGAAGATACAAGACAAATTATCTTGTCTTCTCGCAGGCCATCTACCAGGAAATTATATGGCAGTAAGTGGAAAAGGGTCTCAATTTGGGGCAACATGCAGAAAATTGACCCTTTCTGAGCTCTGCTATCATCTATTTTAGAATTCTTGACAAAGATTTTTAAGGAAGGGGCAGCAGCTGCTACGAGTCCAGTTAGCTACCATCTCAGATTTTCAGCTTGGGTTTGGTGGCTGAAATGTTATGGGCCATAAATTATCTAAGACTTTTCTTAAAGGCATTCTTCACGAGACCTCTTATCAAAATTCCCTGTTCTCCCCGGAATTTAAACTTTATGCGGTCTCAAATTATTCTTCCCCCTTTTGAACCAGCATCTTCTTGTGATCTCAAATATTTATCCTGGAAAACTATTTTTCTTGTGGCCATTACTTCTGCCTGCAGTGTCAGAACTTCAAGCATTATCTATCAGACCACCTTGCATGTTTTTCCATGCTGATAGAACAAACCCCTCATTTTTACCTAAAGTCTGTTCTGAATCAAATATCAATCCGGTCATTGAGGTGCCAGTCTTTTTTTCCCAACCACTCTAGCAAATTGGAATACATGCTGCACAAACTTGATGTACACAGACAGCTCAGATTTTATCTTGACAGAGCTAAGGATATTAGTATCCTTCTCAGAAGCCAGAAAAGGCAATTCAGTGGCTAAAACATCCTTATCTAAATGGTTATCCAATTGTATATCCGTTATGAGAATGCAAGCATGCCATTAACACACAAACCTAAGGCTCATTCTACCAGAGCCATCTCTACGTCTTCTGCTTTTCTAGCTAAATTGCCCCTTGACAATATTTGCTCTGCAGCCACTTGGTCTATCCCTCATACCTTTATCACTCATTACAAAGTAGATGAGGTTTCAAGGGAGAGGTCTTCCTTTGGTTCCACGGTACCGAAGAACATACTTCCATGAGCCACCCAAGATTGAGGGTGCTAGGGATGCTACCCATCAGTGAGAATAAACAGCAAGATTTAACAACTTCACATAAAGAAGTTATGTACTTAATGTTCCATATGAGTTGCTTATCTCGTCTTTATTCTCGAGCCACCCCACCCCACCTCCCCTGGCTGACTGTTGACTTAGAGGCTAGTACCATCCTGGTTATTCAATATTTCTTCTTCCCCTTCGGGAAGTGTTCTTGGTAGAAATAAATAAAGTACCATCCTGGTTATTGAATATTTCTTCCCCTTCGGGAAGTGTTCTTGGTAGAAATAAATAGAAGTACCATCCTGGTTATTGAATATTTCTTCCCCTTCGGGAAGTGTTCTTGGTAGAAATAAATAAAAGAGTGTGTGTGTGTATGTGTGTGTGTGTGTGTATATATATATATATATATATATATATATATATATATATATATATATATATATATATATATATATATATATATTATTGTTACTCGCAGCAAACAAGATCTGAGGTAATTCCAGCAGTGCATTGTGGGATAAGGGGCTTGGTCTCGAGCTACTGGCAAACTTTGAGCTTTGCTATCAGCCGTGTCGGAGCAGAGGATCTGCTCCGAACCCATCAGTGAGAATAAAGGTGAGATAAACAACTCACATGAAACGTTATGGTAAGTACATAACTTTTTTTTTTATTGCAGTCACATCGGCCAGGTGATTGTCAGAACTCCAGGCCTTGTGCATCAAACCTCCCATCAAACCCCCTATCTTATCTTCCATAAGGATAGGGTATCACTGAGAACTAATTCTACCTTTTTACCAAAGGTGGTGTCAGAGCGATCAGTCTGTTGTCCTTCCAGTGATGTCCTTCAAGAATGCAACTGCAGTCCTTACATATGGGTTGTCCTGCCTCAGGCAGCCCTCGGTCGACCGGATTCCAAAGTCTGGGTCCGGCGTCAGCTGATGTCGCCTCCTCCCCGACGTCAGAGCGGCTGGGGTATAAAAGCATCAGCCGACGCCATCATCCTCAGTCTTTCTTGCCACGCGGTGCCCGAAGCAGAAGCAGTTCGCAAGTGCCGGTCGGTCAGCTCCTGTGTTTTCAGTATCCGAAGTCATCAAAAAGCTAAGTACCCCGTTGGGGAACCTTTTCTTGCCTCAGCCGATGTCAGATAAAACTGCAAAAGTTAATAACTGTTTGTCTTGTGGTAAACAAATACCTCATAAGGACTTCCATTCTTACTGCCTTCCCTGCCTTGGCCCAAACTACGACGTCTCTGCCTGTGCTGCCTGTGTTTGCTTCAACAAGCGCACACTCAGGCGCCGGGCAGAATTTGCTGAAGACTTTTTTGGCGAAAAATACTCGTATCATGCCGTCGGAACAACCGACAACACATTTCCAAAAAACGGAAGGACCGGGACCGACATTCTCGGCCCACGACTTCCACCGACACCACACCAAAACCTACCGCGAGTGCATCGGTCTCTTCTGAGGCGGTTATTCCACCGCTCCAGACCGACGACACCGCTTTACCATTCTCTTCGGCCCCAGAGCCTACGCCGGTTGTTTTTCCCCCAGAAGCTGAAGCCCAAGATTTGCCCGAGACCATATCGGTGGACAAAGTTACTCCAGCACCATGGGGCAGCTAGGCCTCCGGTGTCCATGTCAATCAAGGCCTACACACGTGCTAAGGCTGCCAGCCAGGCTAAGTCTCACCCTTCTAAAACTCTTTCTCAGGGTCCCACTACTGATAAACAGATCATGGCTTTAGCTGCAGATCTAATTTCCTTAATCAGAGGTTCCCAGGCTCATCCTGACAGAGGTTCTCAGCCGCCCTCAGACAAAAGGCCCAGGGTTGAACAGACACCCTTCAGATGAGGCCTCCGGTGATTCTGATCACTCAGATACCCAGGAAGAGTCCTTCCAGGCCTACGAGGATTCTGATGCGGAGGAATCTATTCCTTCTGCCTCCCCTCTTGAGGATATTTCTTTTGGGGAAATTCTCCACTCCATGAGAGTGCATTTTCAGTGGTAGGGACAGGAATTCTCCGACTCCAGGAAACGGCTTCGTACCTTCCTTAAGCTTCCCCAGCACAGGCCTTTAGCTATCCCTCCAGTGTTAGATGTATTGGATGATGTGTACTCAGATTAGAGTGCTTCTCCAGATTCTCTCCCTCCTGCTCCTGTTAAGCCAGACAGATACTACAGGGTTCCTGAAACTCATAAACATCTTTTTAAGGCCCATTCTGTTGATCTAGAAACTATTTCCCAGGGGCCCAAAGGAGTAGCCACCTCCACGGCCAAAAATCCTTTGCCCGCAGACGGGGAATCTAGGGCCCTGGAGAGGTTGGGCAAAAAAGTTTATACCTCAACCACCCTTGCCATGAGGACCCTTAACTGCCTTTTTCATATGTTTCAGTATCAGGATTTCTTGATGGATGATTTGCAGAAAAAGTTAGCCTCTCCTGAGCCTTTAGATAGAAAGGCCTTGCAGGATTTGGTTCATAATACACAGCAGGTTAGCAATCATTTTCTTCAGTGTGGTTATGATGCATTGGAAGCTTCATGTAGGGCAGCTATGACAGGGGCCGTCATACGTAGACATGCATGGTTGAAAGAACAGGCATTGCCAGATCATGTTAAAGTAAAGCTTCTAGATGCACCTCTGGAAAAACACAAGCTATTTGGTGCTAATGCTCAGGATGTGTTGAAATCAATTGAGGAGAAGGCTAAATCAGTGCAAACAGTCAAAGATTTCCTCCAGGTTCAGCCACCGAGGTTCAGCAGGAATTGGCCTTCAAAGAATTGGTCCTTTCCAGACACTGACAAGTTTCAAAGGGGAAAGAACAGGCGTGCCCGAGGGAGAGGGCAATACCGAGGCTCCTACAGGGGACGCCAATGGCAACCAACTAATCGGAGAGGTGGAGCAGGGACTTCCACTACTCCCCAGGGACAATCACAATGACTTGACTTTGACACCGCCGACCAAGGCTCAAAGAGAAGCACCTTTAGGCGAAAAATTATCCTTATTTTCAAAAAATTGGCACATTTTAACAAGGGACACATGGATTCTGGACATAATAGACCAAGGCTACAGGTTCCACTTCCATACTTTACCAACAAGACAAGGCATGCCAAACCTGCCACAAAATCAAAGGGCAGAGGCATTCGTGCAAGTTTCAAAGCTGTTACAAATCAAAGCAATAGAAAAGGTTCCTCCTCAGGAACAAGGCCAAGGATTCTACTCAAGACTGTTCCTTGTTCCAAGAAAAGAAAATCAATGGAGACCTATACTGGACTTGTCCGCTCTAAACACTTTTCTCATTGTACCAAAATTCAAAATGCTGACACTACAGCAACTCATTCCCATGCTGGGCAAGGGGTCTTGGCTGGTTACTCTGGACCTCAAGGAGGCATACCTGCATGTCCCAATCAGACACAGTTGCAGAAGATACCTCAGATTTCTTGCAGGGTCAGAGCATTATCAATTCTCAGCATTGCCCTTTGGCTTATCTACTGCGCCCAGAGTGTTCACAAAATGCCTGGCATCACTAATTGCACACTGCAGACTCCAGGGGATACAAATATACCTTTACCTGGATGACTGCCTTATCCAAGCGGACAGCAAGCAAGCCTTGACAAAAAAACTTGAATTATGTCATTCACTTACTACAGGCTCTGGGATACACAGTCAACATTCAAAAATCGAGACTACTGCCATCCCAACAAATAATTTTTCTAGGAGCCAAACTAGACACAAAATCTCAAATGGCTTACCTCACAGAAGAGAAGCAAGAACAATTACCTGATTACTTCAAAAGCCTAGCAAAGCTCACCCACATGACTGCAAGGAAAATCCTGCAGGCCCTGGGTTACATGGCATCTTGCATTCTATTGATTCCACTGGCAAGACTACACATGAGAAAACTGCAATGGTACCTAAAAAGTTTATGGTCTCAACACAGCCACAACTTAGAAGCAATTATCCCACTCATCCCATGTCTACAAAGGGAATTTTTGTGATGGGCCCAAGCAAGCCAGTTAAACAAAGGTATGCCTTTCGACAAACCTCAAACAAGCCAAACCATTACAACAGATGCCTCAGACCATGGATGGGGGGCGCACATGGAGGGCAGATGCATTCAAGGGCAATGGACCCCCCCCCCCGGGAAGTGCATCTACACATCAATCAAAAAGAGATGTTAGCAGTAATTCATGCAATCGAGGCCTTCGGAAAATATCTTCAACAAGGTCAACTGCTAATAGACTGACAACACCACTGTCATGTGGTATATAAACAAGCAGGGAGGTACTCATTCTTACCCCCTCTGCAGACTAACAATGACTCTTTGGGAAAAATCCATGAAACTGAACATACAGCTGCAATCCCAGTTTGTTCCGGGCAAGGACAATGTTCTGGAGGACAGTCTAAGCAAAAACATCCTGGACCCGCACGAATGGATGTTGCATCCAGACATTTTTGCACAAGTAACTCGGGCATGGGGGAGGCCAAACATAGATCTCTTTGCCTCACACCTCAATCATCATCTGAAAAAGTTCTGCTCGAGGGCACACCATCCACAAGCCTGGAGAATGGATGCTCTCTCCTTCAGCTGGAACTCTCTAACAATCTATGCATTCCCACCTCTACCATTAATGACCAAGGTGCTTCTGAAGATCAAAGCAGATCAACCGAAAGGCATCTTAATAGCTCCAGATTGGCAAAGACACCACTGGTATCCATTACTAAGGAGCATATCCTGCACCAAGCCGTGGCCCCTGCCTCAATGGCCTCTACTTTTGACCCAGCGCAATTACAGGACGGTTCATCCCATCCTGCAAACTCTGCAGCTGACAGCTTGGAGGGTTCCATGAATTCTCCCCATATGTCTCTCTCCAAGGAAGTTCAACAGATCTTATTGGAAGCACGCAGACCTTCCACCAGAAAGACTTATTCAGCTAAATGGAAGAGATTCAACATCTGGAATACCAACAAGGGTCAGGATGAATCAGTATTGAGCATCCCACAGATACTAGAATACTTGGCAGAAATGCTGCATAATGGACTTTCCTATTCTTCCATAAAAATACACGCTTCAGCAATTTCAGCAAAGTACAACACTGATCCACCTGTGTTTTCACATCCTTTGCTAAGACAATTTCTAAGAGGGATAAAGAATATCAAACCTCCCAGAAAATCACCAGTGCCTGCATGGGACCTCAACTTCGTGTTGGAAAAATTAACTCTTCCACCTTTTGAGCCAGCAGCATCTTCAGAATTGCAATTTCTTTCCTGGAAAACAGTTTTCCTGTTGGCAATTACCTCAGCAAGAAGAGTTTCGGAGATACAAGCCCTCATGGCAGTACCTCCATTTCTCATTTTCATCAGGGCAGAGTTTCTTTAAGAACCAATCCCTCTTTTATGCCAAAAGTGATATTCAGGGTGTCTCTAAATCAAGCAATTCACCTGCCTACCTTCTTCCCCAATCCTCAAAATAAAGGGGAAAAGTTGCTACACACTTTGGACATACACAGACAACTACGCTACTACTTGGACAGAACAAAGGCCAACAAAGTCTGACCAGCTATTTGTAGCATACGCTGCTGGAGTGCAAGGAAAGGCAATTTCCAAACAAACAATTTCAAAATGGATTGGACATTGCATCAGATTCTGTTCTTTCCATGGAAAGGGTGTGCCAGCCAATATCAGGCCACACTCCACCAGAGCTGCAGCCACCTCCACAGCCTTTCTAAGAGGGGTGGCTACAAAGGACATTCTAGAAGCTGCTACATGGAGCTCCGTGCATACATTTTCCAAGCACTACAACCTGCCTTTATATTCCAGATCCCGAACAGGCTTTGCTTCGGCAGTCCTGCAGGGCATTTTAGCTACACCATCCCTGTCTTAGAGCCTACCACCCCCAGCTTGGCTATGGTATTCAACCCATATGTAAGGACTGCAGTTGCATTCTTGAAGGACATAGTACAGTTTTGTACCTACCATAAATGTAGATGTCCGATAGATATGCAACTGCAGTCAGATTTTCCCTCCCTCCTACCCCTCTTTTGGGTCCACTTCCCTCCTTTTATAATTAGCTGGGGATATCTGTTATGGTGTATCTGTTTATTACTGTTGTGCATGTCTGGAATTTTTTATCCAGTTCTAAATTTAGCCTTCCTTGGAGGGCACCTGGCATCTGGGGCAAGAAACACTGAGGAAGATGGCGTCGGCTGATGCTTTTATACCCCAGCCGCTCTGACGTCGGGGAGGAGGCGACATCAGCCGACGCCGGACCCAGACTTTGGAATCCGGCCGACCGAGGGCTGCCTGAGGCAGGACAACCCATATGTAAGGACTGCAGTTGCATATCTATCGGACATCTACATTTATGGTAGGTACAAAACTGTACTTTCTTTCCTAACCATTCTAACAAGGGAGAATATTGACTGCACTCCTTGGATGTTCATAGGCAATTATGATGTTATCTGGGCAGAACAAAAATCTAACCGTAAATCAGACCAACTGTTTCTGGCTTTTTCTGGACCTAGATGGGGTCATCCTGTATCAAAAATTACATAGGCTTAATGGTTGAGAAATTGTATAACCTTTATCTACAACAAAAAATCTCACTTTGCCTCAGAGTCGCAGCACATTCTACAAGATCTATGGCAACTTCAGCAGCTTTCCATGCTAAGGCTTCCCTCAATGATATTTGCTCAGCTGCAACTTGGGCCAAACCTCATACCTTTATTCTTCATTACAAATTCGACTTGGCCCCCAGAGGTAGAGTTTCCTGTGACTCCATGATGCTCAGGAATGTCCTTCCATGAGGGCCACCCAGGAGTTAGTTAGCTGGGGACTCTGTCACATCAGTAAGGAATGAATGAAGATTAACATCAGATAAAGAAGTCGTCTTACCATAATGTTCCATCTGTGTTGCTCTTCATTCATTACTGCCCACCCTCCGTCCCCCATCCAGAGGTTCTTGGCTGATCTCATGTACTCCTTTCTTGTAGGTCTGTTATGACCAGAGGTAGCCTCTACTTTTGTCTGTCAACTTGCAAATTCTATCTGAGGTAACAGGGAGCCAAGCATTCTGGCTAGACCTTGACTGGAGAGTTTTTGACTGACGCGAGCTTGATATTGTCCAGCTCCTTTCCAAGGACAGAACCGATAACCCATCAGTAATGAATGAACTAAGATCAACATCACAGATGGAATGTTATGGTAAGACATCTTTTTTTACACAGTCTAGTAATATTTTAATAATTTGATAACAGTACAGAAGCTAATAATGCAGGACATTTCATTTTATTGTAGTTTTACACACTTCTGTCACTGTCATTTTTAATTCATTTCGCTCACCTGTTTCACATTACATTTTTTCTCAAAAGTACTGCTGAGCAGAGTTGGAGCCCAGCAAGATTGGTTCCTAAGTGATGCAGAAACTGTGTGCAGCCTCTAAGGTTTAAAACAGTAGTATAATGCAACACTTGGTACTAAGTAGAGTTGATTTATTTTTGCAGTAACCATTTTAGTTTGCCTTCTTACTAAAGGTCAAGATTTAAGTTATTGTACGTTACGTTGTGTAGGTGGTTAAAACTTAGCACAAGTATTCTGTTTTTCCACAGTTGATAAAACTGAATATATGGTTGGAAGTTATGGCCCACGGACTGAAGAATATGAATTTCTGACTCCCAAGGAAGAGGCACCTAAGGGTATGCTCGCAAGAGGCTCGTATTGCATCAAATCGAAGTTCACAGATGATGACAAAAGTAACCATCTCACTTGGGAGTGGAATATGCATATCAAAAAGGATTGGCGTGATTAATTGTCTTAAGTGCCCCAGAATGAGAGAGAGCAGGAGTCCGTAGACAGCAGCTACTTGTTCCTTCCAATACCAAAGTGCTGAAAATGATTGTTTTAAAGAGCAGTTTGCAACAAGTTAAGACTTCAGTATCTTTTTACTGGGCAGCAGATCTGTCAGATAATGTATTCCTTTTGTACCAGTATCTCTGTGAATTTGTCCTTAACCTATTCCCTTGCGTGTTTGCTACCAGTCTGGGTCCTTCCCACATCAGCTGCATTTAGAAGGTGCTTCCTTACCAGTTTAGTATTTCATAAAACCAACGGGTGGCCCTGTTTGACAGTTTTGCTTCTGATGTGGTTTGTAAGTTTAAGGTCCGAGTTTTGGGGTGATAACACTGACTAAGACTGTGTATTGAACTTTGACAAGCCTTCAACAGGCATGGCTGCTGCTGTTTGCAAATTAATGTTTCATTGTTCCTCTTGGAATGGCCACTTAACTGTTTAGCAGGGATTCCCATTCAGCACTTGTGTGGACTACAGAATTTGGGCCCAAGTAGCCACTTGGTGTCATTCCCTCACATGGGTGCCAACTTGTAATTCCAAGTAAGCTAATTTTTAGGCATTCAGTTTTTCCCACTGAATGTGAGAACTGTTTCATGTATGTTGTCAGACATCATGCTTTTCCCATGTTTTATCAGACTAAAGCTTGGTTTGATGTTAGTTTTGTTCTTGTGTATATCCAGATGTTTGTAACCATGTTGCCTTAAAGGTGGGTTTGATTTGTAAAACAAAACTTACCCAAAAAAGGAAACTAACTGAAATCATGTGGAATCTTTGTATTTAGAAACTGTGCACACGACCAACTTCTGTTCTCTTGCCAGGCCATTGTATTTATTCAGAAATTTTAATGATTTTTCTAACTAGCACCATTAAAAGAAAGACACACACCCAGTATTATGCTGACAGCTTTTATTCATTTGCAGTGATAAATACAGAGGCATGCACTTTAAAACAGTTAATAGGCTCTGCTTAAATTTCTGTCCCTACGCTGTGTTTTTCACAGATGTTTGGTGTTTTGTTTACTTTTCACCAGCAGTAACAATTTTAGTAATGTTTTTTTTCTTACAATTTAAGGTTTTTTGCAGTTAGTCCATGTGTGCTCTGCGTAGTGGTGCACTGTAGGTAATTTTCAAGTGATATCCAGTGTATTCATTTTGGTGCCTTCCTGGGCATTGAGGTCCTTAGCTGCTGCCCATGACCATTGTTTTTGCAGGTGTGTGCAACAGTGTGCTAGGATTAAGAAAGGTGCAGTTAAGAAATGTCACTGCCTTGTAAGCCTGTAACAATTTTTTAGAACGTTTGCCTCTTACTGATGTGTGCCTCATTGACATTTTGGTAATTGTATTGTTTTTCAGTCCCTTATGTCTGCTTTGTTTTTTAATGGATCCTGTAGGTCTCTCTACCAGTGCAGATTTGTGCAGTTGGCGATTCTTAACATCTGCCAGGCCTGCTTTGGCGCCCAGTATATGTAAACGCAGCTTTCTTGGACTACAGTTCTGCTCATTTTTGTTTGGTTTTGATTAGAATGTTTCAGATGTCATGTTGGAAAGCACTGGGACCAAGCATGCTGTGATTGTAGCCATAAGACCCTCTTCTTCCAGTATCCGCAGCCTCCTCAGCTCTTCCTCTGTCTTACAGTATAAATAGAGATATATATGTACTTTTTTAATTAAAATGGATTTATTGTGTCCATATGTGATTACTCTATATAGCCAGATTTAACAGGTGAGCTTGTTACTCTACCTGTTCACTACAATAAAAATGCGAATGGGTCAGAAATGTGTTTTTCTTTCTTGTACACATGGTCTGTTACTGATGGTGCATACCTCAGGAAAATACTGTTTGAAAATATATTTAGGCTTGGAAGGCCATTGGTAAAACTCTACAGTAGTGCTGTGGGTAGTGTCAGTGCTTCACTGAGACAGGTAAGTGAGTCCCACTGATACTGTGTGTCTGTATTAAACTACATTTAAGTTTGGATTTTTGATTGCCAGTGTGCTAGACACAAGTTATGATTTACCTGTTCATTGTTGGTTTGTCATATTAGGATCAAATATAGATTAAATATGAAGGATTTCACCATGGGGAAAGATAAGCAGGAGTGACTTGTGGTTTGTTCTTTAAATGCATTTAAAGGATTAATCACTGCATCTTCTGACTGACATAAGAGTTTGGGCATTTCTTTTTAGAGTTGCTGTTAAATTTACTTTTTTGTAAACTGTGACTTCTGACCAAGACCAGAGATTTCCTTTTTCATGGATGACTTTAAAAGAGACTTTAAGGACAAAATATGCAAATGCTATTACTTGGATTCGCATCTTTATCTTGGGTTGATTATCTGAGTGTTGGGTTTATAGATTAATGGCCTTCAAGGAGCTTGTTTGCCATAACCCCATTTTGATCTGTTTCTTTCGATCATGCAAGCGAGCGCACAGTGATGCTCTTCATGTAATTCACTACAATAGGCAGTCGTATGTGTGGCTAGAGTTTGCTTATCCCCTTTCCCTCTATAATGACTTTGTCTGTGGCCACTTTCCTGGCATCTCCATGTAGTATAAAATGGCAATACGGTTGGCCATTTTCATATGTTCACGTGGATAACTGCAGTCTAAGCTGTATGGGTTGTATCTTGCCAAGGATATAACAGCTGGACAGCTTTCAGAGTACCTTCAGTGCACTCTGCTCAAGCTGAGCTGATTAAAAGTCAGGTTTTGGCATCATGCCCTTCAGGGCTTTAATGCAACTGAAGAAAGCTCCTTTATGAAATTAAGCATCAACAATCAGCTAACAGTGTTCCATTGTTGAGCAGATAAGTTCCCAGGGCAAGGGATGCTGCTTTCATTGTACTTTATGAAAAATTAAGCTAGGAAAAAGTATTTTTAATGAGTCACATGACTTTTTGATCACTTTTAAATGGGAGTGATAAGTTGCTAAACCTAACTTTAAAATATTTTAGGTTTTGCTATTTTACTTTTGGGGTAGGGTAAGTGTTTAAGGTGCTTATTTTAAAGTACTTTTTACTGTGTTTTAACAGGGACAAATTCATTGTTTACAAATTACCTGTTTTGATGTTGCCAAGCTTTCTTGGGAATCTGGAACCTTTTTTGGCTTGACCATGGAACAGCCTTCTGATTCCTCAGTTCTTCCTTTTTCTGTCCACAGACATGGGGAAAAAATTTAAACTGCCTTTGCTGGAACGGGCTGCTTAAGTGCTTCAGCCTCAAGTGAATCTGCTGTGACCAAAACTGGATCCTCAGATCACTCATCTTTTTCTTTGGGTCACTTTGGTATAAATCCCTACAGCCACCATGACTGGGGGTTGGACACGTTCTCTGTGGCTGTTGGAGTGTTCTTGTCAGGCACTGGAGAGAGACTTGTCATTTCAGAATTAAGGGGCAGAAAATGCTGCTGTGCCTAGCCAGAAGACTATACCCATCCCTAGGGAGTTTTTTGGTGGCAAAAAAACCCCGTTTCTGTAGGAATTCCTTCCAAAAAGAAACAAGTATGTCTTCTCCTGTCTCTGTTATTCTGGACAGGAGTAATTAATGGGTCTAGATTACGTGATTGAATGGTCAAATATTTGAACACGTAATAGTTGACCCATAATCGAAGCGCCACAATGTCGAATGGAAAATAAAGAAAAACCCACCCAAACAAACCATTTAAAAGCTCTATGCAGGGGGGCCAAGCCCCCCCTACCGCCCTCCTCCACACACCCCTGCTACTTAAATATACCAACGCAGATATTTGACCATTCAGTTATGTAATATAGACCCTAATTAACTGGTTCTAGCCCAGGGTTTTGGTACATGCTCCTGACTCTGCTTGTATGGCTATTTCTGGTAAATGAAAGGGATTTTTCATTTTCTAACTGTCAATACAAACAACTGAACAACTAGTCAAGAGTATCCACTAGAGGGGATTAACTACTTAGACTTTGTCCTTAATATAGGGGCATCTTGCACCTCCTTGCATATCTTCACAGTTTAGGTATGAACATAAAGCGATGTCCTTCAAGGATGCATCTGCAGTCCTTACAAATGGGTTGTCCTGGCTTCAGGCAGCCCTTCGGTCGGCCGGATTCCAAAGTCTGGGTCTGGCCTCTGCTGATGTCGCACTTCACCCGACGTCATAGCTGCAGTTCTGCGGGTATAAAGGCATCAGCCGACGCCATTTTCCTCAGTCTTTCTTGCCGCGTGGCGCCCGAAGCAGAAGCTGTTCGCAAGTGCCGGTCGGTCAAAACCAGAGATTACTACTACCGAAGACTTCTAAAAAGCTAAGTACCCCGTTGGGGACTCTTTCTTGCCTCAGCCGATGTCAGAAAAAGTGAATAACTGTTTAACTTGTGGGAAACAAATACCTCATAAAGATTTCCACTCTTACTGCCTACCTTGTTTAGGCCCAGACCACGACGTAGCAGCTTGTCTAGCCTGTGCTTCTTTCAACCGACGGACGCTTAGACGTCGGTCGGAATTTGCTGAGGAGTTTTTCGGCTCCGCTTTTGCTTACAATATGCCCTCTGAAACTCCGACTTCGCAATTAACTAAAAAACGCAAGGAAAAGGACAGACACCCGCGGTCTGCGGTTTTGGCCGAAACCGCGGTTAAGCCAACCGCGAGTGTCTCTGTTTCGGCTGAAACAGAGTCCACGGTTCTTCCTTCGGCCGAAAGCCTACCGAGGCCTCATCCAGCATGGCTGAATCTGCTACTGAAATCCCACCTGCTCTTGCAGGTTCACAGGATTTATCTGATACTATACCTTTAGATATATCTACTCCACGTGGAGCTGCTAGGCCCCCTGCATCCATGTCGATTAAGGCTTTTGCCAGGGCTAAAGCAGCAAAATCTACCAAAACTGTGCCTGCTAAGACCCCCTCTCACAGGCCTAGCTCTAGTTCTCAAATGCTTAGTCTAGCAGAGGATCTCATTTCTTTGATCCGGGGATCCCAACCTCACCCTGACAGGGCCTCTCACCCACCTCCAGAGAAGAGGCCTAGAGCAGAGCCCCCGAGCCAGTTTCTTCAGATTACTCCTCTGATGATTCAGATAATACAAACCCTCCAGAGGGCCCTTATTCTCCTTATGAGGACTCTGATGCAGAAGACTCCATTCCTTCTGCCTCTCCGCCTGAGGAATTTTCTTTTGGGGAAACCTTGCATGCTATGAGGGAACAATTTCAATGGCAGGGCCAGGATTTTTCAGACTCTAGGAAAAGGCTTAGGACCTTTTTGCATTTGCCACAGCATAGGCCTTTAGCCATTCCTCCAGTACTCACTGTTGTGGATGATGCATTTAATGATGCTTGTACTGCTCCTGATTCTCTTCCTCCGGCCCCTGCTAAGCCCGACAGGTACTACAGGGTTCTGGACACACATTATCATTTGTATAAGGCTCCTTTTGCAGATCCTGAAACTATCTCCCAGGGACCCAAGGCTGTAGCAGCTACCTCTGCCAAAACCCCTCCCTCTGAAAGGGAATCTAGGGCTTTAGAGAGATGGGGTAAAAAAGTTTACACCTCTGCTACTCTTTCGGCTAGGGCCTTAAACTGTCAATTCCACATGATTCAGTATCAGGAATTTGTTAGATCAGTTAACTAAAAAACTGTCCTCGTCTGAACCATTAGACAAAAATCTGTTCAGGAAATGGTACATAACATTCAGCAGGTCAGTAATCATTCTTTAAAATGCGGCTATGATGCACTGGAGGCTTCCTTTAGATCAGCTATGACTGGTACAGTGATCAGAAGGCATGCATGGTTAAAAGAGCAGTCCTTACCAGACCATGTTAAATCAAAGCTCCTAGACGCTCCCATGGATAAGCTCAATTTGTTTGGCTCCCCTGCACAGCAGGTGCTGAAGAAGGTGGAAGAGAAAGCAAAATCTGTCCAGACAGTCAAGGCATGGAACAAGGGCAAGGATTTTACTCCAGACTTTTCCTGGTACCAAGAAAAGAAAACCAATGGAGACCTATTCTCGACCTGTCCGCTCTAAACACATACATCATTGTTCCAAAATTCAAAATGCTGACCCTTCAGCAGCTTCTTCCCATGCTGGGCAAGGAGTCTTGGCTGGTAACTCTAGATCTCAAGGAGGCATACCTGCACGTCCCCATACAACCAAATTGCAGAAGATACCTCAGATTTCTTGCAGGATCAGAGCATTATCAATTCTCAGCATTGCCCTTTGGCTTATCTACTGCACCCAGAGTATTCACGAAATGCCTGGCATCAGTAATTGCTCATTGCAGGCTTCAGGGAATTCAAATTTACCCTTACCTGGATGACTGCCTGTTACAAGCGGACAACAAAAACAAATTGGAAAAAGATTTGAAAAAGGTCATTCATATACTGCAAGCCCTGGGATACACAGTCAATATAAGAAAGTCAAGGCTGATACCATCCCAGAGGATAACTTTCTTGGGTGCAGAACTGGACACATCAAATCAAATGGCCTCCCTCACAGCAGAAAAACAGAAGCAACTTCCTCTCTATTTCATGGCTAACAGCAAGGAAAGTCCTGCAAGCCCTGGGTTACATGGCATCCTGCATAATATTGATTCCACATGCCAGACTACATATGAGAAAGTTACAATGGTACCTAAGGAATTTATGGTCTCAGCACAAGCACAGCCTAGAAACCCAAATTCCAATAATTCCATCCCTGAAGCAAGAATTCCAATGGTGGGCTCAGGCCTGTCACTCGAACAAAGGGATGCCCTTCCACAGCACTCAACCAAGCCAGACTATCACAACGGACGCCTCAGACCTCGGTTGGGGGGCACACATGCTGGACAAGTGCATACAAGGTTTATGGACTCAAGACCAGCTGAACCTATACATAAATCAAAAGGAGATGCTGGCAGTAAAACTGGCAATTCAGACATTCAGACCACTTCTTCGACAGGGTCAATTGCTGATAAGGACGGACAACACCACAGTTATATGGTACATCAACAAACAGGGCGGCACACATTCATACCCTCTATGCCGGATGGCAATGGACCTCTGGAATGTGGCCCTGAGCTTCAACATTCAGTTACAAGCAATATTTGTACCAGGAAAAGAAAATATACTAGCAGACATCCTAAGCAGAACTACCACGGATGCCCACGAATGGATGCTACATCCAGACATCTTCAAATCCATTACAGAGAAATGGGGACTACCAGAAATACTTATTCGCATCCCCACACAACCACCAATTGAAAAAATTCTGCACGAGGGCATACCACCCACTTGCTTGGAAGGTGGACTCCCTATCTTTCAGTTGGAAAACCTGAAAGCATATGCATTCCCACCTCTTCCTTTGATGCACAAAGTGCTATTGAAGATCAAAGAAGACCGTCCAAAGATCATCCTGATAGCTCCAGACTGGCCGAGGCAGCATTGGTACCCATTACTGAGGAACATGTCTCGGGAACAAATATGGCATCTGCCCCTAGTTCCCTTACTGTTAACACAGAACAACTTCAAAACCCTGCATCCAAACCTGAAAACAATGCAGCTGGCTGCCTGGAGCATTGCATAAGACAAAATAACCCTGATTTATCTCAAAGGGTTAAAGACATTATCTTGGAGGCTCGCAGACCCTCAACAAGAAAAACTTATTCAGCAAAATGGAAAAGATATCTCATTTGGAGTGCAACAAAGGAGTAGATGCATCAGTGGCAAACATAGCTAACATCCTGGAATATTTAGCAGAGCTTTTCCACAATGGTCTGTCTTACTCCTCCATTAAGATTCATGCATCAGCAATTTCAGCAGAATACAACATGGATCCTCCAGTCTTTTCTCAACCTCTACTCAGACAGTTTCTCAGAGGAATTAAAAATGTAAAACCACCAAGGAAACCACCATTGCCTACATGGGATTTGAACTTTGTGTTAGAAAAGTTAACACTTCCCCCTTTTGAACCAGCAGCAACAGCACTTATCTTGGAAGACTGCATTCCTGCTTGCAATCACTTCAGCTAGAAGGGTTTCTGAATTACAGGTATTAATGGCAGTACAGCCCTTCCTTATCTTCCATCAGGATAGAGTGTCCATGAGAACTAATCCTACCTGTATGCCAAAAGTGCTCTCCAGAGTATCTTTAAACCAAGCAATACACCTGCCAACATTCTTCCCCAACCCACAGAACAGGGGGGAAAAGATTGCTGCATACCTTGGATGTACACAGACAATTGCGCTACTACCTGGACAGAACCAAGAACTATAGAAAAACTGACCAGCTTCTGGTAGCATATGCCACAGGAATGGAAGGAAAAGCAATTTCAAAACTAACCATCTCAAAATGGATAGGAAATTGCATTAGATTTTGTTACTCTTTTCATGGAAAGGCAATTCCAGAAAACATCAGACCTCATTCCACAAGGGCTACAGCCACTACTACAGCTTTCTTACGAGGAGTGGCTACCAAAGACATTTTAGAGGCTGCTACTTGGAGCTCCGTGCATACATTTGCCAAGCATTATAATCTGCCTTTATACTCCAGATCCCCGAGCAGGTTTTGCCACTGCTGTTTTGCAAGGGATCTTAAATACACCATAATCTCTTAGTGCTTCCTTAGTGCCTCCTCCCCCAGTTTGGCTATGGTATTCTACCCATTTGTAAGGACTGCAGATGCATCCTTGAAGGACATAGTACAGTTTTGTACCTACCATAAATGTAGATGTCCGAGAGGTATGCATCTGCAGTCAGGATTACCCACCCTCCTTCCCCTCTGTGGTACTCCTAGGGTATTGGCCCACCTTGTAGCTAGCTGGGGGAATCTATTATGGTGTATTTGTTTGTATATATGTATATACATGTTTATTTCTATTTGTTCTCTATTGTTTGGAAACATTTACATTTATCCAAATTTAGCCTTCCTAGAGGGCACCTGGCATCTGGGGCAAGAAACACTGAGGAAAATGGCGTCTGCTGATGCCTTTATACCTGCAGAACTGCAGCTATGACGTCGGGTGAAGTGCGACATCAGCCGAGGCCAGACCCAGACTTTGGAATCCGGCCGATCGAAGGGCTGCCTGAGGCCAGGACAACCCATTTGTAAGGACTGCAGATGCATACCTCTCGGACATCTACATTTATGGTAGGTACAAAACTGTACTTTTTCTTCAAAATAAAATTGAATCCAGGAACCACTTCTGCCCTGATGCCTTTAAAAGGTTTCCCACAACAAAACTACCTACTTGTAAGTGATATGTTGGCAAGCGTTGGGTCCCCACCCAACCCATTTAACTGTACTGAATATGTGGAAACTTATATCAGAGAACTATACCAGCATGTAAATGTGTGTAGACACTAGAAACAAGCAACGGGTGCACCACAGGTAACCCCCCCCCCCCCACACCGTTGGAACTTTAACATCAACAAGCTATGAGTAAAAAATAGATTGAAGGTAAGGGCAGTACACAGAGTAGTAGTCCCCTCATTGAGTTAAACAAGTAACTCTGGTGCTTAACTAAATCTACCAATGCCAAGTTCAAGGTAAAAATAGCCAGCCATCGCAGAAGACCATCTCAAGACATGTTTTAGTTGTGTTCATAATCTCAGCACAGTGCAACAATTGGGCTGAGCTGACTGTAAACAGTTATCTATACTGAAGCTGAAGATATTGCTAACCTACTGGCAAGGAGAGTGGTAAAGTTTGAGCTGATTGTTTCGCATGGAAAACTGTGAAACTGACTTTGCACCAGCAAGCAGTTAAGACAAGTCCTGAAAGTGCTATTAAAAGCAGTGTGTTGGTGGGTCTTGGCAATATCCCGGGCTGTATCTTGAATAGCATGAAACAGTTTAACCACACCCCTAATACCATCTTTATTTAACCATTACTTTTTACAGGTTTTGCATCAAATGAAAGGACTACAACAGTTATCCGTCTACACAATGGGGAGATGTCCTTCGTGTTTCACTGTTGGTCATCACACTTGGGTTATCCTGCCGGGGGTAGCCCTCAGCCTGAATACCAGACAGTATTTCTGTATCGGTTGCTGTCGCTCCAGTATTGACGTCAGGTTGTCAGTGGTATAAAATCAGGCATCCAACGCCATTACATCGTTCTTTCTTGCAGAGGATCCTGAAGCAGAATCAGTTTGCACGAGTGCCAGTCGGCCGCTACCTGAGATTTCATTTCCGAATTGAAGTTGAAGTCTTCTAAAGCTAAGTACCCCATTGGGATCCATTTTTCTTGCTCTAACCGATGTCAGAAAAAGGTAACAATGGTGTCACCTGTGGAAAGCAAATACCACACCGAGACTTCCATTCTTACTGCGTCACCTGTTTAGGCCCAGACCATGACGTCCCTCTTTTTAACTTTTGTGCTTTGTTCAACACCAGATCTGTACGTCGTTGGGCCCTCAGTCCTCCTATTCCAATATGGCTTTGGTAAGCCATCAGACTACCGATCTGAAAAAAGTAAGGAATAAAGACAGCACAGGTCCAAAACTGCCGACAACGCTTCCGGTAAGGTAGTCTGTTCTCCTGTCCTCAGTGAGACTTATTTGCAGCCCCTTATGCCCACTTCTCTGGATTCACAGGCTGCAACAGAGACCCGTTCAGAGTCCGGAATGCCGCAAGACTCTTCGACTAACGATCTGGCAGATGTCTACCTTGGATCGGTCCACAGCCACTGAGCAGGCACCGGCTTCGAGGAAGTTCTCACTACCGATACTCAACACTAACCGACTTCTTTCGTGTCTTCAGTTCTTTCTAAAACTACCGATTTTCTAAGGCCCAGGGTGCGAACTATGCCTAAAAAACCAACGACCCAAACTCAGGCACCTGCTTCTGTGCTTCAATCTCAAATGCTTAAAATGGTGGAAGACCTTATGCTTATTGGGGGAAGCCAGGCTACCCTTTCCAAAAGAGACTTGTCCCTAGTAGTTTTATCTGAACAGGAGTCCAATGACTGAGTTTCTGAATATGAAGACATGCAACCCCTCTCTGCTTATGAGGATTCTGATGCAGAGGAATCCATTCCTTCTGCCTCTCCTCCTGAGGATTTTTCATTTGGTGAAACCCTACATACATACATTAAGGGAGCATTTCCAGTGGGAATGTCAGGACTGTCCTCAGTCAAAAAAGAGACTCTGGGAATTCTTAGATTTGGCTTTCCTTTATTGAATGTTGTGAGTTAGGCTCGGCAAGCCAACACGTAAAACTCTACTGCCAATCATTTGCGGACCGGAGTTCCGCTGTGGCGACCCAACCGGGAAAAGCCGAAATACACAAACAGACCTTTAGCCATTTTTCCTGTCCTGGATGTTGAGGATGATGTTTTTATGGAATCCAGTTTGACCCCTGACACCCTTTCTCCTGCTCCCAGGAAACCTGACTGGTACTACAGAGTCTCTGACTAGCACAAATTCCTTTTCAAAAATCCTACCGCTGACCCAGAGGTCATCTCCCAAGGACCTAAAGGAATTAAGGCAACCTCCACTAAGAATCCCACTCCCTCAGACAGGGATTCCCAAGCTTTAGACAGATGGGGTTAAAAAGTATGTACCTCTACAACTCTTGATATTAGAGCACTAAGTTGTCAGTTCCACATGCTGAAATATCAGCAGCATACCATGGAACTCCTCAAACAAAACAATATCTTCCTTTCCTGCTTGTGCAGAAAATAAAGAATTACAAGAGCTTGTGCATTCTGCAAGCCAAGTTATTAAGCACACCTTGCAATGTGGCTTTGATGCCCTAGAAGCATCTTGCAGGGCAGCAGTCACTGGTTCTGTCCTTAGAAGGTATGCTTGGCTTAAGGAACAGACTTTGCCAGACCATGTCAAATCAAAATTATTGGACATGCCATTGAACAAAGACAATTTGACACAAAGGCAGAAGAGGTCTTAAGGATGAAAGAATAAGCCAAATCTATGCAGACTGTTAGACTTTTTACAGGCCCAGCCTCTGAGGTTCAGTAGGCATTGCCCCTTCAAGCACTGGTCCTTTACGGCCCCCTCCAGGCCAACTCAGCCAAGACCCAGGGGAAGTAGACCCCCCAGACAGTAGTACCAGGGAATGCAGAGATCTAAACAATGGAGTTCCTCCTCTTTAAAAACAGGAGTGCAAAGCCACCCACTTGTGGTAAAAACTCACAATGACTTTACACCTCCACCCCTTAACTCTGCCCACCTGCTTGTGCCCCTAGGAGGAAAACACTCCTTTCATGCAAACAACTGGGCCTATACTACCAACGACCAATGGGTCCTCAACAGTGTCCCAGGGATACAAAGTTTATTTCCCCACACTGCCAATCCCAAAAAGATTCCCAGATGTTCCTCCAAACCAGTGGGCAGAGGCCAAAGTCCATTCCCTGCTTTCCATGAGGGCAGTACAGCATGTTCCTGCAGACCAGATAGGCCAAGGCTTCTATTCCAGACTCTTCCTGGTACACAGAAAAGAGGGCACCTGGCGCCCAATCCTCCATCTATCCATTTTAAACTCCTTTATGGTGATATTCAAAATGCTCACTCTCCAACAGCTTCTTCTATGCTTTCCAAGGATGCTTGGTTAGCCACCCTAGACCTAAAAGAGGCCTACCTACACATCCCAATCAGAGAATCTTGCAGGAAATATCGGTTTCAGGGCAGGATCTATGTATGTTCAGTTCTCCGCGCTTCCCTTTGGCTTATCCACTGCTCCCAGAGTTTTCATAAAATGCCTGGCTCCAGCGATTGCTTTTTGCAGACAAATATTCAAAGTTTACTCCTACTTAGACGATTGACTGATTCAGGCAGACAGGCAGGAAAAGCTGTTACAACACCTGACCTTTGTAAAGGACCTTCTGACCTCCCTTTGGTATACTGTCAATGAAAAGAAATCAAAACTAGTCCCCCACACACAAAAATTATATTCCTGAGAGCAAGCCTGGACACAGCATCCCAAATGGCATCCCTTACTCCAGAAAAACAAGCCCACTTGACAGGCTACTTCTCTCAATTAGCCACGAGAACCCAGTTATCTGCAAGGAAAACCCTGCAAGCTCTAGGGTTCATGGCTTCCTGCATTCTACTCATTCCATATGCCAGACTGCATATGAGGAAACTACAATGGTACCTAAAAAGCCTTTGGTGTCAGCACTCTCAAGACCTGGAAACTGTCATACCTGTGATACCCTGTCTAAGGAAAGATTTTCTTTGGTGGGCAGCAGCATGCAACCACAGCAAGAGACTTCTCTTTTCACAACCCCATGCCACCCAGAACCTCACCACAGATGCAGCAGACTGTGCATGTTGTGCACACCTGGATGGCAGGTGCATTCAGGGCTATTGAGTTCAAATCAGATACATCTGCCCATCACCCAAAAAGAGATGCTGGCTGTTCAGCACACCCTGACAGTTTTCAGACCCCTATTTTACCCAGGGCCTCTAGTGATCAAAACAGGCAACACCACACTGATGTGGTATATAAACAAGCAGGGAGGGACTCACTCTTATCCTCTCTGCAGGCTCACCATGACCCTTTGGCACACAGCATCAGCCATGCAAATACACCTGCTAGCACAATTCCTGCCATACTCCTTAAACTCTCTGGCAGACAACTTAGCAGAAACCTGCTAAACCCACACGAGTGGCAGCTAGACCACAGAACCTTCAACATTGTAATCCAGAAATGGGGCACCCCGAAGGTGGACAGCTTTGCCTCCCACTCCAGTCATCTCAGCAAATTCTGCACCAGGGAACCTCACAGGAAGGCCTGGAAAGTGAATGCTTTATCCTTTCAATGAGTAAACCCCTCGATCTGTGCATTTCCCACTCTACTACTCATTTCAAGGGGTACTGCTCAAAATAAGGGAGGAAAAACCAAGGGCAATCTTGCCCCAGACTGGCCATGCCAGCACTGGTACCCACTGCTGCTCAGCCTTTCACACCTGCCATCATGGCATCTACCTCAGATCCCAACACGCCTGACCCAGATGAATGGAGAATTCATACATCCACAATTGCAGACCCTGAACCTGGCAGCCTGGCTTATTCCCTGACCTCTCCAAGCTGTCAGCCTAAGCAAACAAGTCCTGGATGTTATACGTGGGGCCAGATGCCCCAGCACTAGAAAATCCAGTGCTGACAAGTGGAAAAGGTTTTGCACCTGGATCCAGGCTAAGGGAGCTGAAACAGCACAGCCCTCCCTCACTCTTATCCTGGAATTACCTAGCAGACCCTACTACACAGGGGTCTATCCTCTTAAATTAAAATTCATGCTTTCATGCTTCTGCCACCTCTGCTCATTACAATACAGAGCTACCTCCCTTCTCTCACCCTCTCATCAAACTGTTCCTAAGAGGGGCTCACAACTTAAGGCCACCCAGAAGAGCTCCTACCCCAGCTTGGGACCTTAACTTTGTGTTGGAAAAACTCACCCTACCCCCCTTTGTCTGCAGCTTCAGCAGAGTTAAAATTCCTCTTGGAAAACAGCCTTGCTTCTGGCCATCACTTCAGCTTGAAGAGTTTCAGAGCCACAAGCACTCATGGCTGTATTTATCATTTTCCATGCTGACAGGGTCTCCCTCAGGACTAATGCATCCTTCATGCCTAAAGTGGTATCCACTGTGGCTCTCAACCAATCCATTCATTTGCCCACCTTTTTCCCTAACCCACAAAACAAGGGAGAGAGGATTCTGCACATTCTAGATGTGCACAGACCGCTCAGATTCTATCCGGATAGGACTAAATCTTTTAGAAAAACTTACCAATTGCTAGTCAGCTTCGCAGCAGAGGGCAAGGCCATATCCAAACAATCTCCAAATGGATAACACACTGCATCCATTTCTGCTGCAAACAGCACAGGAAACCACCCCCAAGGGGAGGGGGGCGTTAGGACGCATTGCACCAGGGCGACTTGCACCTCTGCAGCTTTTCTTACAGGGGTCCCCACCAGGGACATCCTGGAGGCTGCGACATGGACTTCTTTCCATACCTTCACCAAGCATTACCACCTGCCTATCTTCAAATCCAGGCAGACTTTGCCACCGCAGTCTTGCAGGGCATCCTAGCCACCCCCAGTCTCATTGACTGCCTCCACCCTTTTCTTCAGCTTTGGGAATCAACCAAAGAATGATGACTGCAATAGTGAAACACGAAGAACATAGTACAGTTGTGTACACTTACCATAAATGTAGATGTTAGTGTATTCACTGTTGCAGTCCTGGTTTCCCACCTTCCATCCTCCTTGTCTTTCTCTCTCCTTACAGGGAATTTTTGGTATTTACTTTCTACTGGTAGGTATTCTTCCACCATAGCCTAGCTCCCTATTTGGGGACTCCTGACAGTTGGGGCAAGAAAAACTGATGTAATGGTGTCTGCTGCCTGATTTTATACCACTGACAACCTGACTTCAGTCCTGGAGCAACTGCAACTGATGCAGAAATACTAAGACTCTGGTATTCGGGCCGACTGAGGGCTACCCCCTGGCAGGATAACAAGTGTGTTGACTGCAACAGTGAATACACTCTAACATCTACATTTATGGTAAGTGTACACAACTGTACTATTTCCATGGATCCAGGTAACTACAGGCATTCAAGTCTAACTGGTCGGATATGCAAAGCTATGGAAAGAATTTTCATGGATCTGAAAAACAATACCCTAGAAAACCTACAGACACTGGACCCTACCCAGTTCAGTTTTGTCAGAGGCAGGTCATTTTTACT
Source organism: Protopterus annectens (assembly GCF_019279795.1). Classification (NCBI taxonomy): domain Eukaryota; kingdom Metazoa; phylum Chordata; order Ceratodontiformes; family Protopteridae; genus Protopterus; species Protopterus annectens. The sequence goes on from NC_056733.1 coordinate 207,719,218, forward strand.
TAATCTAATGAACTTCTTTGAGATGGTTACTAAAACTATTGAGGGCAAAACAGTGCACTTTGCCTACCTTAACCTGGCCAAGACAGTTAATGCAATACCTCACTCGGGCATTGTAAAGTAACAATTAACCATAAATCCATATGTCACCTAATGGATTGCCAGAAGGTTATTGATAGGACAGAATAAGTTAGGATGGAGGGAATTTACATCCATAGAGGCCAGTCACTGGCGGAGTCATATAGGGTTCTGTCCTTTTTGGCATTTACTTGTGTGAAGCCAAGGCAACCATCAAGGGACATCTGGCTAGCAAAGTTTGCAGACATCTGCAAACTAGGCATGGTTATTAAATCCCCTAAAGACACACAAACCCCTCGAGGGTGAGAGACTCCCATTGACTAAAATTAAATGGAAAAATGCATAATGGTACCCGTTGGAAAGACTACCACCCCTGCAAATTACCACATTGATAATTGAAAGACCCCAGCATCGGGGAATACATGGTAACAAAACCTAACCTTTGACCACTATGTGCCTACTGTGGGGAGAATCATTCTGCATTACACAACTTAAGGGCATGTCATTCAGGTCCAAGGAGCTAATTGTTCCACTGTACACTCCTCTCATCATTCTATTCATGGAACATCTCAAAGATCTGTCCCCTGTATGTGGTCTCCCATAGAGTGCTGTGATCTATGCCTAGCCTACAAGGCATCATCTTACCCTACGCTGATGGAATTGATGCACGTCTGCAAAGCAAACTGCATTAGAAATAACCGTTCTAAGGAGTGATGGTATCTGGAACTCCCTGTGAGGTATCATTTTCCCCAAGACTTTTTCTGGACCGTGCCATTGTTTTCATTGAGAGAACTGAGGTTTCTCATTTTCTTAAAAAAATACTGAGTTGTTACAAATAGAATTCACAGAATGTTTACCCATCCACCAGTGCTTTCAGCATTGGAGGATGTGCTTGTCACAGCATGATCTTTGTTTCACTGTTGCAGTCATTGCATTTGGCATTTGGGTTATCTTCCTGCAGGTAGCTCTCAGCCAGCCTGAATATCAAAGGCTTGGATTCATGCGTCTGATGCTGTCTCTTCCATGACATCAGGTCGTCTGGTATAAAACATGCAGCCGACGCCGTTACATCCGTCTTTCTTGCCGCAAGGTGCCCGAAGCAGAAGCAGTTCGCAAGTGCCGGTTGGCAGATTCCTGAAATTTTCATTTTCGAGTTTCAGAACCAAAGTCTTCAAAAAAGCTAAGTACCCCGTTGAGGATCCTTTTTCTTGCTCTTAACCGATGTCAGTAAAAGTTAACAATTGTATTACTTGTGGAAAGCAAATACCTCAGATTTTCATTCGTACTGCATTGCTTGCTTAGGCCCAGACCACGACGTCCCTCGCTGTCGGTTTTGTTCCTTGTTCAACCCCCGAACTATTCGTTGTCGATCCATTTTTACAGCAAATTATTTCGGTACTCTGTATAACTATCCAGAAATGGCTTTGGTAAGCCATCCGACTACTGATATTCCGAAGAAACGTAAGAATAAAAAGACCGCATAGGTCCAAAGCTGCTGACACTTCCGTTAAGCTAGTATCCAGTTTGCCAGTACTCAGGGAGGTGCTTTCGCAGCCCCTGATACCCGCTACTTCAGATTCGCAGACCTCTACCGAGACCCATTTGGAGTCTGGTATGCTGCAAGATTCTTCTTTGACTATGGAACCTGAGGATACCTTAGATGGGTCCGTAGCCGCTGTGCAGGCCCCGGCTTCTGTGGGGTGTATTCAGGCCTACAAACTTGCATTTTAAACCAACGCCATCTTCATCCAGGCCTAAAACTCGACCCATCTAGAAAACCAACGTCCAAGGCGCGCATGCTCAGGCCCATATGCCTAAAAAACAAATGCTTAGAATGGCTGAAGAGCTTATTACCTAAATTAGGGGAAGCCAGCCTTCCCCCTCTGAGACCTAGAACTGATTTTCCTTCTGATCAGGATTCTGATATTTGTTTCTTCTGATTACCAGGATTTGCCCCCATCTACCTATGAGGGTTTTGATGCAGATGATTCCATTCCCTCTGCTTCCCCACCAGAAGATTTTTCTTTTGGTGAAACCTTGCACACTCTTAGGAAGCATTTCTGCTGGTAACGCCAGGATTACTGACTTCAAATAGAGGCTTAGGGAATTCTTACTCCTCCCTCAACACAGGCCTTTAGCTGTCCCACCTCTTCTGGACGTTGTGGATGATGCTTTCTTGGAATCTAGCCTTTCCCCAGATACTTTACCCCCGGCTCCCAGAGAACCTGACTGGTATTGCAGAGTACCTGACTTTCACAAGTTCCTCTTCAAGAATCCTACTGCGGATCCAGAGACCATTTCCCAAGGACCAAAGGACATTAAGGCTGCTGCTGCCAAAAAACCTACCCCTTCTGATAGAAATTCTAGAGCCTTGGACAGATGGGGTAAGAAGGTATATACTTCTACTTTGGCTCTTAGGACTTTAAATTGCCAGTTTCATATGTTAAAGTACCAGCAGCATATTATGGGACTAAAACAGAAAATGATGTTGATTCCTGACTCTGCTGAACACACAGAATTACAGGATTTAATGCATTCTGCAAAACGGGGCGGCCACAGTGGTGCAGTGGTTAGCATTGCTGCCTCACAGCAAGAGGTTCTCCGGTTCGATCCTCGGCTGGGGTGCCTTCTGTGCGGAGTCTGCATGTCCTCCCTGTGGTCGCGTGGGTTTCCTCCGGGTGCTCCGGTTTCCTCCCACATCCCAAAGACATGCTGCAGGTGGATTGGACACTCTAAATTGGCCCTAGGTGTGCGTGTGAGTGTGCCTTCTGTGGAAGGTTGGGCACCGGGCTGGCAACTCGACACCGTAAAACTCCACTGCCATTTAATGTGCGGACAAGGTGATCCGCTGTGGCGACCCCTAACCGGGAAAAAGCCGAAAGAAGAAGAATGCATTCTGCAAAACAAGTTGGTAAACATACATGCAATGTGGTTTTGACTCTCTATCTTGCAGGGCTGCTGTCACTGGATCTGTACTTAGAAGGCATGCTTGGCTTAAGGAGTAAAACTTGCCAGATCATGTTAAAGCTAAATTACTGGATGCTCCCTTAAACCAAGACCGCCTGTTTGGCAACAAAGCAGAAGTCCTCAAAAAGATGGAAAAAGCTAAATCTATGCAAACTGTTAAAGATTTCCTGCAAGTACAGCCTCAAAGATTTAGTAGGCATTGGCTTTCAAAGAATTGGACCTTTCCAGTCTCTTCTAGGCCTTCTCAGTACAAACCCAGGAACAGCAGACCACTTAGGTTGCAGTCTCAGGCTACGCACAGGCCTAAGCAGTGGGGGGCTGCCACTTCTAAAGCAGGGAGTAGTAAGACACCCCCCCATGGGAAAATGGCACTAACTTAAGCTTAACCCTTCCAAGCCTTGCTCAGCTGTCTGCTCCCTTAGGCGGAAAGCTCGCCCTGCATACAAAAAACTGGGAACTCATTACCCAGGACAAATTAGTTTTGAATATAGTTTCCCAAGGATACAGATTCCACTTCCACACCCTACCAACCCCAAACGGTTGGCCTACCCCCCAAATCAGGGGGCAGAGGCTCAACAGCAGGTTCTCTCTCTAAGTATCAGGGCTATTAAACCTGTCCCAGCAGAAGAAAAAGGGACAAGGTTTTTATTCAAGACTTTTCCTGGTACCCAGAAAAGACCACTCCTGGTGTCCCTATCTTGGACCTCTCTATTCTCAACACTTTTTTGATAATCCCAAGATTCAAGATGCTAACACTTTCAACAGCTGCTTCCTGTGATAGGCAAAGATGCCTGGTTGGCAACTTTAGACTTAAAGGAAGTTATACATGCACATTCCAATAAGGGAATCTTGTAGGAAATACCTATGCTTCAAGGTAGGCTCCATGCACTTTTGGTTCTCTGCACTTCCCTTTGGCTTATCTACTGCACCCAGGGTATTCAGTGTCTAGCTCCAGCTATTGCATTTTGCAGTCAGAGAAATATTGAAATATACCCGTATTTGGACGATTGTCTGATTCCGGCAGAAAGCCAGGAATTGCTATTAAAACATCTGGCATTCGTAAAGAAACTTTTAAACTCACTGGGCTACACCATAAACGAAAAGAAATCTCACCTAGTACCCTGCCAACAAATTGCATTCCTGGGAGCAAGCTTGAATACAACATCCCTGATGGCTTTCCTCACTCCAGAGAAACAAGTTTTATTTGGCAACCTACTTCAAACCACTGGCTACAAAGACCCAGCTATCTGCAAGGAAAATTCTGCAAGCCCTGGGGTTCATGACCTCTTGCATTCTACTAATTCCGTATGCAAGACTGCATATGAGGAAACTGCAATGGTATCTAAAAAGCCTATGGTGTCAACATTCTCAGGGCGTGGAATTAATGATTCCTATCATTCCTTCTATAAAGACAGAGTTCCTTTGGTGGGCAGAGGCCTGCTACCACAACAAGGGGCTCCCTTTCACTCTACCCACTGCCACCCAAACCCTAACGGACGCATCAGACTATGCATGGGGGGCTCACTTGGCAGGGCAGTGCATTCAGGGCAAATGGAACCCGAGACAGATGCACCTGCATATCAACCAGAAAGAAATGTTAGCTGTACAGAATTCCCTGACTACCTTCAAGGACCACATTCTTCCAAGACAATTATTGGTAAAGATAGACAACACCCCAGTTATGTGGTACATAAACAAGCAGGGGAGAGCCCACTCATACCCTCTATGCAGGCTAGCCATGGCTCTGTGGAACACAGCCTTGAGCTACCAAGTGCACTTACAAGCTCAATTCTTCCCAGGCAAGCTAAATTCACTGGCAGACCTTAGCAGAAATATCATTGACCCACACGAATGGAAACCGGTACCAAAAATATTCAACCTGTTGAGGAATAAATGGGGTACCCCAGAGATGGACCCTGCCTCCCCTCAGAACTACCAATTGGACAAATTCTGCACAAGGACACCCCACAGTCAAGCTTGGAAAGTTGATGCCCTGTCCTTTAACTGGGAAAGCCTCAGTTTATGCCTTTCCCCCTCTGCCTCTCCTCTCAAAGGTTCTGCTAAAGATCAAACAGGACAAACCAAGGAAATTACTTATTGCACCAGACTGGCCACGCCAGCACTGGTACCCCCTCCTGTGCAGTATGACACTGCTGGAACCATGGCATTTGCCTCGGACCCCCTGCTGTCCCAGTAGGCTGGCCAGATTCTCCACACTCAGCTTCAAACCCTGAACCTTGCAGTCTGGCTAATTCCTTGAGCTCTCCAGTAGTATCCCTCAGCAAGCAGGTGCTAGATGTCATTCTGGAGGCAAGGAGGCCTAGTACTAGAAACCCCTATGCTAAAAAGTGGAAAAGATACTGTTGCTGGAGCCAGACTCGGGGGGGGGGGATGGGCACAACGGCACCCAGCGGCGCCCAGCTTACCTCATATTCTTCAGTACTTAACAGAAGTGCTCCACAAGGGCCTATCCTGGTCTATTAAAATTCATGCCTCTACCATTTCAGCTCATAATACTGAACCCACCCCTCTTTTCTCACCCCCTTCTAAAGCAATTCCTCAGAGGGGCTAAAAATTTAAGCCCCCCCCCCAGGCAAGCCCCTACTCCAGCCTGGGACTTTAAATTGTATTGGGAAAAACTCTCCCTCCTTTTGAGCCAGCTGCAACTGCAGAATTGAAATTCCTTTCTTGGAAAACAGCCTTCCTTTTAGCCATCACTTCAGCAAGAAGAGTGTCTGAATTACAGGCCCTCATGGCAGTGGAGCCCGTCATTATCTTCCATGCAGACAGGGTTTCCCTCAGGACCAACCCTTCCTTTATGCCCAAGGTGGTGTCTAGTGTAGCCCTTAATCCGGTCCATTCATTTGCCTACCTTTTTCCTTAATCCACAAAACAAAGGAGAACGAATACTGCACTCTTCGGGACTTGCACAGACAGCTTAGATTTTATTTGGACAGGACTAAGCCTCTCAGAAAATCTGAACAGCTGCTAGTTGGCTTTGCTGCTAGACAGAGGGGAGGGCCATTTCAAAGGAAACCATTTCTAAATGGATAGCCCATTGCATTAATTTCTGCTATAAGCACCATGGAAAACTTTACCCCACAGGGGATAAGCTCACATTCCACCAGGGCTGCATCTACCTCTACAGCCTTTTTCAGAGGAGTCCCTGCCAGGGACATCCTAGAAGCTGCTACCTGGAGCTCTGTACATACCTTCACCAAACATTGCCACATGCCCATTTTTTCTAAATCCAAAGCTTGTTTCACCACTGCAGTCTTTCAGGGTTTAGTAGCTGGCCCTAATGCTCTTTAACTTCTGCTTCCCTTCCTTAGCTTTGGGAATCCACCCAAATGTAATGACTGTAACAGTGAAACACGAAGAACATAGTACAGTTGTGTGCACTTACCATAAATGTAGATGTTGGTGTATTCACTGTTGCAGTCCTGGTTACTCTCCTTCCAGCCCCCTGACTTCTCTTGGCTCTACCTTTCCTTCTTGTTTTAAGCTTTTTGGTGTATTTGCTTTTTGATGGAGGTGTAACATATATAATTGCTTCCCATTGTGGGGGCACCTGACATGTGGGGCAAGAAAAACTGATGCCTCTGCTGTATGATGTCTGCTGCATGTTTTCTACCCCTGACGTCAATGAAGAGACAGCATCCGACGCAGGAATCCAAGACTTTGGTATTCGGGCTGGCTGAGGGCTACCTGCAGGCAGATAACCCAAATGTAATGACTGCAACAGTGAATACACTCTAACATCTACATTTATGGTAAGTCTACACAACTGTACTTTTTGCTAACAGCCAACCTGCTAGTGCTAAGAAAGCAGAAAGACTGAGGGAATCTATACATTCTAAATTTGTTGTACACTAATCCGAAAACTGACCCAGCATGGCTGATTAATCCAACTGCTGTCTAACATTTTGGTAATCCTAATCCTTTTGACAAAGATGTTTAAGTTGTTTAAGTTTTGCTAAAAAGTATATGTCTCTACAACTTTGAATTTTAGACATTTGAATGGTCAGGCCGATGTTAATTTATTCAACTAATTGTGGAAGTGTGAGGGATGTTTTGGTTGAAGTTTTCCCTTGTGAGGAAAGATTTGCTTTGGGTGGTTTAGCTTCTGTTTTTCAGGTCACTATTCAGATGTGAAAAAGGTGATTGTAAAAAAATTATACAAGTATAGGAATCTGTCTAGTCCCAACCTCACCAACACAAATGTCGAGGAAAAAAAATGAAAAACTAGTAGTCTTAAAACTTCATTGAGCTCAGTCACAGTAATTTCTAAAAATCATGAAACCAGGTTGTGTTCCAAAGCCTATTGCAGGCAAACAGTATAAAAAGGGCCTTAAAAGTGCATTTAAAATCCGCAGGTACCCCCCCCACACACACACACACACACAGGTCTATATTAGATCAGCGAACGCTTAAACAAGCGAACGCTGATCAACCTTATTTTAGCGAAAGCGAAAAATATCGAAGCAGCAGAAACTCATTTTTTTCCTAGGGAAGAATTTGGTTGTCTGTTTCTGTTGCTTCGGTATTTTCAGTGCTGTGGTGGAAAGTTACGGGTCGGATTCAGGTAAGTGTGCGATTGTGTGGATGTGAGTGTTAGGGTGGTTTAGGTGAGTTGGGCTTAGGGCTCTGGTTAGGTATGTGTGCGATTGTGTGGACATGAGGGTTAGGGCAGATTTAGGTGAGTTAGGGTTCGGGAGCAGGTGAGGTGATTGTGCAATAGTAACGGACCCTTAGGGTTTGGGTTAAGGTAAGTGGATAGTTAGTGGTGTGTGCATAGTTTAGTGTAGGGTTAGGTGTCAGATTTTAGGTGTATGTGTGGATTTCTGTTTGGTGTGCTTGTGTGTGTTGGATCAGCGATCCCCCCCCCCCCCAACCAGGAAAAAAATTGCTGATCTTGACAGATCGAGATTGTAAGCTTTCGCTTAAATAAGGTCGATCAATCAGCATTCACTTTTTTAAGCGTTCACTGATCCCACACATACACACAACTGATTAAATCAAACTAAATCCTAGTTAAGGAAAACACCACTGATGTCTTTCCAACCCACATTACAAACTTGGGTATTAAGAACAGCATGACATGCATATAAAAAGACAGACTTTTAACTAAAGTCACTTTCGGCTAACTAATGCAGTAAAGCCTTCATCAGGTCTGTAACAAGAATTAAAATCATTTACATAGGTAGAAAGTAAAAATAGCAAACTAGATAGATGCAAAAAAAAGCACACATGGCTATCTAACCATAAACATTATCTAATCAGAACACTGTGTGTGTAATATCTGATAAGCACCCATCCACATGTATTAGTGTGCATAAAAACTTAAATTATTTACAGATCAGAAAAAAGAAAAAAATGGCAGTGCTTTGCAGTTGAGAGAAAACACCGGTCATGGCAGTTTTCATGTGTATATCTCCCAAGAATGTTTTTGCAATGAAAACAGAAAATGCACAAAACTACAGAAAACAGTGATTGAAGTAAACTGATGTACAAAAGTGTGCAGGTGTAACCACCCACCAGTATGCTAAATTGGGGGAGTTGTACCAAAACGGTGTGGTAATAGCATAAAAAAGAAATGTTTGAGTCTATTTAAAGCTCTGGTGTGAAGCAAAAGTGTACTAAATCTAATCAAAATTGAAGTTAAAATAACTAAACATACACATTCTACGCATTTTATTTTTTAGAACATTTGATACCTGTAGTACATAAAAAAATATTTCACATTCCCTAAAAAAACTTTACAGATTGTGTGGCAGCTTATGTAAATTCAACACACTCTTAAGCAATAATAGTAAAGTAACAAAGAAGAAACAGAATGTGGTGCAGGCAAATGGTTCCACCAAATGATAAAAGCCAATGTACTGAAAAATATAGTAGAACCAAACCACAGCCGTATCAAGAAAAAAAACTTTTAATGGTGAGCGCTTTCACGACATATTTTGCCGCTTCATCAGACAACACAACATCTCTCTACTTTAGTATTTTAAAACATATTCCAACCAATAAAAACTCCTGTGTAATAGTAAATTAAAACCATTAAGAAGGCAATTAAAATTTAAAAACATAGATACAAATTGTCATCTTACCAAGTTCCTTGCCTGTAAAACTGGCTTTATGGAATGGAAGCCTTATCATTTTGCCCCTTCCCCATTGTAGCTCTCATCCTGATTATCCATTCTAATTCAGCCACTTCTGTACTATTGGCAACAACCCCTCTCCTTTCATTATTTCTGTTTCTATAACCATAAATCTGTATGTGTACTATCATACTTGGCCACGTGTTGAGCCAAAGCATTATCTGCCCCCCCCCTGTGTATATCATAAATATGTTCTCTTATCCTTTGCTTTAATAATGCTTTGGCTAAACACGTGGCCAAGTATGATAGTGCAATGGGGAAGGGGCTCAATGTATTAAAAGTAGAGATGTGTTGTCTGATGAAGCGGCAAAATTTGTCGCAAAAGCGCCCACCATTAAGTTTCTTTTTTCTGGATACTGGCTGTGGTTTGGTTCTACTGTATTTTTCAGTACAGTAATAAAGCCCTGTTTTTTAATGCATTTAATTTCAGCTGCCAGCATAATTTTTTTTCTCCAAAACACTATTGACATCCCCTTCAAGCTCATCCATCTCCACACAGTCCAGAATGATAAAATATAAAACTAGAATGTCTGGGGTGTTCTAGTAAGTGTTTGGATAGGGTGTTCCCCTGGCATGTACATCTGATGTCAGAAAGATGACCTGAAATCCTCCTCTTCAGTTTTACCCACATAAAATGCAGGGTAGTCATTACATTTGGCCCTATATACAACTTTTTCAGTATTATAGTTACCACCTGCTGAAGATTTCACCATCTTTTTAGGACAGGGGCTTCAAATGAGTTGCACTTTAAGAAGACTCAAAGTGCAGTTAGATGGCCCACAAATTTTAGTGCTCCTGTCATCCTGGTGCTCCTTAATTTTCTTTTCCACATTGCTATGTATGCTTCTGCTGTTATATACAAAAGTAGGGTGTTCTAAAACCTCCCTACAAGTTGCTGATAATCAGTGAGGATGGCCCAGTTCTCCTTAATAATGGCTTTAATTGTATTGAAATCACGAGTGTAAGATTGCAACAGTTTTTCCTCTCCTTTTGGGTTAGGATGGCCTTGTTGCATAATCTACCAAAAGGCCTATTCCACATAGGATCATTGTTAATTTTAGAATCTCTAATGGGATCCAGGATCATATGTAATATGTTTGATTCATATCCTCTGGTTACGGAATCATTTTCAGGATCATTATTGTTGAGAAAAGGGGCCAAATCTGTGGTAATGCATGCTAATCTGTAGCCTTGTAACTCTTTCCCAGACATTCTGGTATTAAATTCATCATTCTGGACTGTGTGAAGATGGATGAGCTTGAAGGAGACATCAGCGGTGTTTTAGAGAGAATTATGCTGACAGCTGAAATTAAATGCGTTCAGAAAACCAGGAATTAAATACTATTGCTCTATCAAGTTTACATAACCTGCCACATAATTTGTAAAGGTGTTTTTTAGGGAATTTGTGAGGAAATATTTTTATGTACTAAAGGTACCAAATATACTAAACTATGTGTGGAATGTGTTTTATATGTATTTATGACATACCTGTGGAAGCATGGAGGTGTTTAGGTGAAATGGCAGTGGGGTTTTTAGCCAGATTGTTTAATGAAATCTTGGAAAGTGAGGGGATGCCTGAGGAATGGAGAAAGTGTTTTGGTACCGATTTTTAAGAATAAGGGTGATGTGCAGAGCTGTAGTAACTACAGAGGGATTAAACTGATCAGTCACAGCATGAAGTTATGGGAGAGAGTAGTGAAAGCTAGGTTGAAGGGACGTGATGATTAGTGATCAGCAGTATGGTTTCATGCCAGGAAAGAGCACTACAGATATGTTTTCTCTGAGAGTGTTGATGGAGAAGTACGGAGAATGTCAGGAGTTGCATTTGTTTTTGTAGACTTGGAGAAAGCATATGACGGTGCCTAGAGAGGAGTTGTATTGTATGAGGAAGTCAGGAGCATCAGAGAAGTTTGTAAGAGTGGTACAGGATATGTACAAGGGTAGTGTGACAGCGGTGAGGTCTGCTGTGGGAGTGACGGATGCGTTTAAGGTGGAGGTGGGGTTACATCAAGGATCAGCTCTGAGCCCTTTCTTATTTGCAATGGTGATGGACAGGTTGACAGACAAGACCAGACAGGAGTCCTCGTGGACTATGATGTTTGCAGATGACATTGTGATCTGTAGTGAGAGTAGGGAACAGGTGGAGGAGACCCTGGAGAGATGGAGATATGCTGTAGAGAGAAGAGGAATGAAGGTTAGCAGGACTAAGAATATAGGTGTGTGAATGAGAGGGAGGATAGAGGAATGGTGAGTATGCGAGGAGTAGAGGTAACGATAATAAGGGACCTTTAGGGTTCATTTATTAATTTCAGTATTGATTGGCCAGCCAATGAGGATGAATGGAATGGTATATAAAGTGTTTTTAGTATTAAACAGATGATTCTGATGAAGTCTTTGTGGTGGAGATGAAAGCGCTAAATCCGATTTTTTTTTTTTATTTTGTGGTTGTATGTTAAATAATTAAGAGAAGTTCTTTGGAATCTGTTCTTGGCTGGTGGACTGAGTATTCAATTGAGTTCCAAGAATTTTTGCGGAGGGCAGCCTTTATTGTTTACTGGAAGGGGTGTCTTTTGATACCTTAGTGGAGGAATTTCTGTTTTTGGTTAAAAGTTAATAATTGTATTACTTGTGGGAAGCAAATACCTCAAGGATTTTCATTTGTACTGTATTCCTTGCCTAGGCCCTGACCACAACATGCCTTGCTATCTGTTTTGTGCTAAATTTAATCAACTCACTATTAAGCTTCTGTATATTTTGGCTTCAAAATATTTTGCCTCAATTTAACTGTCCTGAAATGTCGTCTGTTAGCAATCCGATGACCGGAATACACAAAAAGTGCAAAGAAGACGACAGACAGACCATCGAGGTCCAAAACCGATGAAGCTTCTAAGCAAGTCGCCAGTTTGCCGGTACTCAGTGAGGTGCCTTCTCAGCCCGATACCTGCTACTTTTGATTTGCAGGCCTCTACTGAGACCCATTCGGAGTCTGGTATGCCGTGAGATGCTTTACGTATTGAACCCGCGGATGTCTCTACCTTAGATGGGTCCGCGCTGAGCAGTCACCAGCCTCTGAGGGTGTTTTCAGGCCTAAAGATTTGTATATTAAACCAATGACATCTTCAAAACCTAGGCCAAAAGCAACTTCTATGTCTAAAAAAAAACGATGCTTGGGCCACATGCACAGGCTTCTATGCCTAAAAAACAAATTACCAAAATGGCTGAGGATTTAATTACCTTGATCAGGGGTTCCCATCCCCCTCCTAAGAGGCCTAGGCAAGGCACTGACTATGAATCATCAGATCAGTTTTCTATTTCTTCTGATCAGGAATTATCTATTCCACCTTATGAAGACTCTGATGCAGAAGATTCCATCCCTTCTGCTTCTCCTCCTGAGGATTTCTCTTTGGGAGAAACTTTGCATACCTTAAGGGAACACTTTCACTGGGAGAGTCAGGATTTCTCAGAATCTAAAAAAGAGGCTTAGGGATTTCCTTCTTCCTCAGCAATAGGCCTTTGGCTATACCTCCGGTTCTAGATATTGTTAATGTTTTCTCAGAATCCAGCATGGCTCCTGATTCCCTGCCTCAGGCTCCTAGTAAGCCAGACAGATATTACAGGGTTATTGACTCCCACAAATTCCTCTTTAAAAACCCTACTGCTGACCCTGAAACCATTTCTCAGGGTACCAAGGGCATTAAGGCTTCTACTGCTAAAAATCCTACCCCTTCTGATAGAGACTCCAGGGTACTGGATAGATGGGGTAAGAAGGTTTACACATCTGCAACTTTTGCAATCAGGGCTTTAAACTGTCTTTCATATGCTTAAATATCAGCAGCATGTCATGGGCTTACTTTAAACAGAAAATTATGTTGATTTCTGACTGTGTGGAAAATAGTTGCAGGATTTATTGCATTCAGCTGAACAAGTTGGAAAGCATACTTTGCAATGTGGATGTTCATCGTGTTTCACTATTGCAGTCATTACAATTGGGTTATCCTGCTGGCAGGCTACCTGCAGTCGGCCTGAATTCCAAAGTCTAGGTTTGGCGTCTGTTGCTGTCGCCTCCTCCCGGATGTCAGTGCGCCAGGGGTATAAAAGATGCAGCCGACGCCATTTTTCTTCAGTATTTCTTGCCGTGCGGTGCCCGAAGCAAAAGCAGTTCGCAAGTGCCGGTCGGCGACTCCTGAGATTCTCAAATTCGAATTTCAGATCCGAAGTCTTCATTAAAGCTAAGTACCCCATTGGGGAAACTTTTTTTCTTGCTCCAGACCGATGTCCGAAAGTTAATAATGGTTTTTCTTGTGGGAAGCAAATACCTCAAGGATTTTCATTCTTACTGTATTCCTTGCCTAGGCCCTGACCACAACGTTGCTAGTTGTCGGTTTTGTGCTAAATTTAACCACCGCAATATTAAGCGTCGGTATGATTTTCGCATTCCATTACTTTGGCAGAAGATTCAATTATATAATGCCATTAGAACAGCTGACTACCGGAGGTTATAAAAAGCGAAATTAAAAGGACAGGCATCCAAGATCCAAAACAGATGAGGCTTCCGCTAGGCCTGTCGTCGGTTCTCAGTGAGGCACTTTCGCAGCCCCTGACTCCCGCTACCCCAGAACCACAGGCCGCTTTCAACTCCCACGTGGAGCCGACTAGGCCACTGGAAACTCAAGGTATTGGACACTCTGAAACTTTCCTCAGATGGGTCTGGAGCCGCTGAGCAAGCATCTGCTTCTGAGGGTGTTTTCAGGCCTGCACAGTTGTATATGAAACCTACTTCAGCTTCAAAGGCAAAGACTAAAGCAGCTCTAAAGACAAAGAAACAAGTACAGCATTCTCCTGGACAGGCCACCATGCCTATAAAACAGATGCTTAAAATGGCCGAAGACCTAATTACTTTGATCAGGGGTTCCCATCCCCCTCCTAAGAGGCCTAGGCAAGAGAATAGAATACGAATCTTCAGACCAGGTTTCCATTTCCTCTGAACAGGAATATTCTATTCCTCTCTGAGGATTCTGATGCTGAAGAATCTATCCCTTCAGCCTCTCCTTCTGAGGATTATTCTTTTGGGTAGACGCTGCATACTATGAGGGAGCATTTCCACTGGGAGAGCCAAGATTACTCAGAATCCAAGAAAAGGCTCAGAGACTTCCTTTTGTTGCCTCAGCAGAGGCTCCTTGCTATCCCACCTGTTTTAGACATTGTGGATGATGTATTTTCAGAGTCCAGTCTATCTCCAGACTCTCTGCCACCAGCCCCTGTTAAGCCAGACAGATACTATAGGGTTCCTGATTCACATAAATTTCTTTATAAAAACCCTGCTGCTGACCCAGAAACCATCTCTCAGGGTCCCAAAGGGGTCAAGGCTTCCACTGCAAAAAACCCTATCCCCTCTGATAGGGATTCTAGGGCCCTGGACAGATGGGGCAAAAAGATTTATACTTCTGCTACCTTGGCTGTAACAGCTTTAAATTGCCAATTTCACATGCTTAAATATCAGCAATATCTTATGTCACTGCTTAAACAGAAAATGTTAAATTCAGAATGTGCAGAAAACAAAGAAATGCAGGATTTATTGCATGCAGCTGAACAAGTAGGAAAGCATACTTTGCAATATGGTTTTGATTCTCTAGAGGCCTCCTGCAGGGCCACTGTTGCAAGTTCTGTCATTAGGAGGCATGCTTGGTTAAAAGAACAGAATCTGCCTGATCATGTTAAAGCAAAACTATTAGAGGCTCCATTACAGCATGATACTTTGTATGGTGTTAAAGCAGAAGAGGTGTTGAAGAAAATGGAGGACAAAGCTAAAGCTATGCTAACAGGCAAGGATTTCTTGCAGGTACAGCCTCCCAGATTTAGCAGGAACTGGCCTACAAAGAATTGGTCCTTTCCAGTGTCACAGGCCACAGAGGCAGATACAGATGCCCCAGAGGCAGATCATAGCCCCAAGGCTCATACAGGCCTAAACAATGGGGTGCTTCTACCTCCAAAAACGGAGAGGAAAAATCACAGCCATACAGGAAACAATCTCAGTGACTTCCCCTGCCAGCACCAAGCACTTATCTTCTGGCAGCCCCTTTTTGGGGGGGGGGGGGGGGACTAGCACTTTTTTCACAATTGGCACATGATCACCCAGGACAAATGGGTCCTAAATATAGTATCACAAAGCTACAGGTTCCACTTTCACACCCTGCCAAGGCCAAACGGTATGCCAGACTTGCCATGCAATCAATGGGCAGAGGCACAAAAACAAGTTTCATCCCTCATGGACATGAGAGCTATTCAGTTAGTACCACAGCAAGAGTAGGGACTAGGATTCTACTCAAGGCTATTCTTGGTGCCCAGAAAGGACAAAGCCTGGAGACCAATACTGGACCTGTCTATCCTAAACACATTCCTGGAAATTCCAAAATTCAAAATGTTAACTCTGCAGCAGCTTCTGCCCATGCTGGTCAAGAGGGCTTGGCTTGTGACTTTAGACCTAAGAGGCATACCTGCATGTACCAATCAATCATGCAGAAGATACCTCAGATGTATAGCTGGCTCAATGCATTACCAATTCTCTGCACTGCCCTTTGGCTTATCTACTGCGCCCAGGGTCTTCGCAAAATGCCTGGCACCAGTGATTGCATTTTGCAGACCAAGAGGAATACAAATATATCCTTACTTGGACGACTGCCTTATTCAAGCAGAGAACAAGGACATTCACTACAGCATCTGGCGTTTGTAAAAAGAGTACTAACAGGTCTGGGGTACACAGTAAATGAAAAGAAATCAAAACCTGTACCCTCTCAATTGATAATATTCCTGGGTGCAAGGTAAATACAGCTGCCCAGATGGCTTATCTCACGCCAGACAAACACAGACAACTGACTATTTCAAAATGTTGGCAACAAAGACCCAGTTATCTACAAGAAAAATTCTGCAGGCTTTGGGCTTCATGGCATCCTGCATTCTGCTAATTCCATATGCAAGACTGCATATGAGGAAACTTCAATGGTATCTAAAAAGTGTTTGGACTCAACATTGCCACAGCCTGGAAACAATTACCCTCATTCCCTGCCTGCAACAGGAGTTTTGATGGGCAAAAGCCTGTCACCACAACATGGGACAGCCATTCACCTTGCCCACAGCCAGGTAGACATTGACAGCAGATGCATCAGATTATGCCTGGGGGGCCCATATGGCAGAAAGATGTATTCAGGGCACATGGTCCACAAGTCAAATGCATCTACATACCAATCAAAAAGAGATGCTAGCTGTTCAGAACGCCCTGACAGTCTTCAAGGATCTACTTCACCCAGGACAACTACTGATAAGGATGGACAATACTACAGTTATGTGGTACATAAACAAGCAGGGAGGCACACATTTCTACCCCCTCTGCAGACTAGTCATGAACTTGTGGGACACAGCATTGACTTACCAAGTACATCTGCAAGCACAATTCCTGCCAGGAAGGACAAATACTCTGGCAGACAAACTAAGCAGAAACCTAATGGATCCCCACGAGTGGAAATTGGATCCACAAGTCTTCACCATGATAAGGAACTGGGGATGCCCGGACATAGACCTATTTGCCTCCCCTCACAACTACCAACTACAGAAATTCTGCACAAGGACTTATCACAAGCAAGCATGGAAAGTGGATGCTCTTTCAGCTGGAAAGACCTAACAGTATATGCCTTTCCTCCTCTGCCTCTCCTCCTCAAGGTCAGACAAGAGAAACCAAAATTATACTGATTGCCCCAGACTGGCCCCCAATCCTAAAGAGCTTGTCTCAATGCCCAGCTTGGACATTACCTCAAATTCCTCACTTATTGACCCAACAAGACAGTCAAATACTGCACAGCCAACTCGGGACCTTAAACCTGGCAGCATGGTGGATAATGTAGCCAGTCAAGGCACACCTCTCTCTAAAGCAGTGATGGATGCTATTTTGGAGGCCAGGAGGCCTAGCACCAGAAAATCATATGCAGAAAAATGGAAGAGATTCTGTGCTTGGAACCAGGCACAAGGTTTTGACACGATTGTTCCAAATATTCCTCAGATTTTGCAATACTTAACTGATGCTTGATAAAGGCCTTTTTCATCAATTAAAATTCATGCCTCTGCCATTTCATCTCATTACAATACAGAACCACCTATTTTTTCTCATCCATTACTAAGGCAGTACCTCAGAGGGGCCAAAAACATAAGACCTCCAAGGAGAGCACCAATACCTGCATGGGACCTCAACTGTGTCTTGGAAAAACTCACACTGCCTCCGTTTGAACCAGCCTCTGCAGCTGATATTAAATTCCTATCCTGGAAAACAGCTCTGCTCCTAGCAATAACCTCTGCTAGAAGAATCTGAGTTACAGGCACTCATGGCTGTGGAACCGTTTATCATTTTCCATCCCGACAGGGTTTCTCTGTGGATAAACCCTACATTTATGCCTAAGGTAGCGTCCAGTGTGGCCCTTAACCAAACAATTCATTTGCCTACCTTTTATCCAAACCCACAGAATAAGGGGTCTGCATTCTTTGGACATTAACAGGCAGCTACACTTCTACTTGGACAGAACCAAAGCTTTCAGAAAGACTGAACTTCTACTGGCATATGCTGCAAGATCACAAGGAAAGCCGATCTCAAAGCAGACTATTTCAAAGTGGATAGGTCACTGCATTCATTTCTGCAATTCACAGCATGACAAATCAGTGCCTAAGGGCATTAGGCCACATTCAACCAGAGCAGCAGCCACTTAAGCAGCCTTCCTCAGAGGAGAACCAACCAAAGACATCTTAGAGGCTGCAACTTGGAGTTCAGTGCATACTTTTACAAAGCACTATCATTTACCGCTCTACTCTAAATCCAGAGCAGGATTTGCCACTGCAGTTCTGCAGGGCCTGATAGCCTCTCCTAATCCTATTTAGCACCAGCCTCCCAACCTTAGCTTTGGGATTCAACCCAATTGTAATGACTGCAACAGTGAAACACGAACATAGTACAGTTGTGTACCTACCATAAATGTAGATGTTAGAGTGTATTCACTGTTGCAGTCCAGGATACCCTCCCACCATCCCCCTTTTCCTTTGCTGGGACTTATATGTACTTCTCTATTCTATACAACCTATGTGGTGTATTTGCTTGTAGATGAAGGAAAAGTTTTTTGTGCATGTATGCTCATTAGCATAATTTAGCCTACCATTTTAGGGGCACCTGACATCTGGGACAAGAAAAACTGAAGAAAATGGTGTCTGCTGCATCTTTTATACCCCTGGCACATTGACATCAGGGAGGAGGCGATAGCAACAGACGCCGGACCTGGACTTTGGAATTCAGGCCGACTGCGGGTAGCCTGCCAGCAGGATAACCCAATTGTAATGACTGCAGCAGTGAATACTTTCTAACATCTACATTTATGGTAGGTACACAACTGTACTTTTTGATTCCTTGGAGGCCTCTTGCAGGGCCTCTAACTGGATCTGTGATGAGGCATGCTTGGCTCAAGGAGCAAAATATGCCTGATCATGTTAAAGCAAAATTGTTGGATGCTCCTTTACGACAGGACAGTCTATTTGGTAATAAGGCAGAAAAAGTTTTGAAAAAGATGGAAGATAAAACTAAATCTGTGCAAACTGTAAAAGATTTCCTGGCCTACTAAGCATTGGTCCTTTCCAGTACCCACCAGAGCCGCTCAGGTCAAACCCAAACACTCCAGGTTTCAGTCACAAGGAACTTGTAGAACAAAACAATGGGGTGCCTCCACCTCCAAATCTGGAAGTAACAAGGCACCTTCCTATGGTAAACAGTCTCAATGACTTTCCTCCGCAATCACCAAGCACTTATCTTTTGGCCGCCCCTTTGGGGGTGGGACTGGCACTTCATGCAAGAAATTGGCACCTAATTACCCAGGACAAGTGGGTTTTAAATATAGAATCCCAGGGATACAGATTTAATTTCCACACGTTTCCAATCCCAAACAGATGGCCAGATCTGCCTCCAAATCAGTGGGCAGAGGCCCAGGAACAAGTTGTCCCTCATGGCTATGGGGGCTATTCAACCAGTGCCAAAAAAGGAAAAGGGACAAGGTTTTTATTCAAGACTTTTCCTAGTACCCAGAAAAGACAAATCGCGGCGTCCAATTCTGGACTTATCCATTCTAAATACATTTCTGGGCATTCCAAAATTCAAGATGCTGACTCTACAACAGTTACTGCCTATGCTAGGTAAGGATGCCTGGTTGGTAACTCTAGACTTAAGAGGCTTACCTGCATATCCCAATCAGGGAATCTTGCAGAGGATACCTCTGCTTCAAAGCAGGCTATTTGCATTACCAGTTCTCTGCACTGCCATTTGGCTTATTTAGTGTGCCCAGGAACTTCACAAAGTGCCTGGCACCAGTAATCGCATTTTGCAGACAAAAGCATTCAAATTTATCTTTACCTGGACGATTGTCTAATTCAGGCAGAAAACAAGGACACACTTCTAAAATCTCTGGCGTTTGTGAAAAGGCTTCTAACTTGTCTAGGGTACACCATAAACTAAAAGAAATCACAACTGGTACCCTCTCAAATAATTACATTCCTGGGTGCAAGCTTGAACACAACTGCCCAAATGACTTAACTTACGCCAGTAAAACAAATTCAATTAATGACTTACTTCAAACAAGTGGCCACAAAAACCCAGCTATCTGCAAGACAAATTCTGCAATCCTTGGGGTTCATGGCTTCCTGCATTCTAATAATTCCATATGCAAGACTGCATATGAGGAAACATCAGTGGTACCTAAAAAGCTTGTGGAGTCAACATTGTCACAGCCTGGAAACAATGATTCCTATCATTCCTTGCCTGCAGCAAGAGTTCCTATGGTGGGCAGAGGCCTGTCACCAAAACAAGGGACCATCATTCATTCCACCCCCTGCCACCCAAACCCTGACTACAGACCCATCAGATTATGCTTGGGGGGGGGGGCGCGCATCTGGCAGGGAGATGCGTTCAGGGCCAATGGAGCCCAAATCAAATGCACCTGCATACCAACCAGAAAGAAATGCTAGCTGTACAGAATGCTCTGACAGCCTTCAAGGACTATCTTCATCCAGGACAACTACTGATAGACAACACCACAGTCACGTGATGCATAATCAAGCAGGGGGGTACCCATTCCTATCCCCTTTGCAGACTAACCATGGCTTTGTGAAACACTGCTTTGACTTATCAAATACATCTACAAGCTCAATTCCTGCCAGGAAAGCAAAATAATCTGGCAGACGAACTAAGCAGAAGTCTTATGGACCCACACAAATGGAAAGTGGATCCACAAATCTTCAGCATGTTGATACGCAAATGGGGGAGCCCAGATATAGATCTTTTTGCCTCACCCCAAAACTATCAGTTGGACAAATTCTGCACAAGAATACTTCACAAAAAAGCTTGGAAAGTGGATGTTCTATCCTTCAGCTGGAAAAACCTATCAGTCTATGCCTTTCCCCCTCTGCCTCTGCTCTCCAAGGTCTTACTAAAAGTCGGACAGGAAAAACCAAAAATGATTCTGATTGCTCCAGACTGGCCTCGCCAACACTGGTACCCGCTCCTACGCAACATGTCACCTTCCTCCATTGTACCTGCCTCAGACTCCTTATCTACTGTCCCAGCAGATCTATCAAATTCTGCACACTCAGCTCCAAACACTGAATCTTGCAGCATGGCTATTCAACTAATTTCACCAGTTACATATCTCAGCAAACCTGTGATGGATGTCATTTTGGAGGGTAGATGGCCTAGTACTAGAAAATCTTATGCTGATAAATGGAAAAGTTTCTGTGCCTGGAACCAGGCACAAGGAATAAGCACAGCAATGCCCAATATTCCTCAGATTCTGCAATATTTAACTGAGATGCTTCACAAGGGCCTATCTTTTTCTTCCATAAAAATCCATGCCTTTGCCATTTCAGCTCATTACAACACAGAGCCTCCCCTCTTTTCTCATCCCCTGCTAAAGCAGTATCTCAGAGGGGTCAAAAATTAAAAACTTCCAGGAGAGCACCAACTCCTGCATGGGACCTCAATTTTGTGTTGGAAAAGCTCACCCTACCTCCTTTTGAGCCAACTGCTACTGCAGACATAAATTTTCTCTCGGAAGACAGCTTTCTTTTTAGCAGTCACATCAGCTAGAAGGATTTCAGAACTACAGGCTCTCATGGCAGTGGAGCCTTTTATTATCTTTTACCCAGACAGGGTGGCACTCAGGTCCAATCTATCCTTTAAGAGCCACACTAAATACCACTTTAGGCATAATCAGACTATTCATCTGCCAATTTTTTTCCCAAATCCACAGAACAAGGGTGAGCAGGTTCTGCATTCATTGGATGTACACAGACAACTAAGATTCTACTTAAACAGGACAAAATCTCTAAGAAAATCTGAGCAATTACTGGTGGCATTTGCTGCAGAGGGCAAGGCTATTTCAAAGCAGACTACTTCAAAATGGATGTCCTTGTATTCGTTTCTGCTACATGCACCATGGTAAACCTGTTCCCCAAGGGGATCAGATCCCATTCCACTAGGGCTGCATCAACTTCAGCAGCCTTTCTCAGGGGGGTTCCTACCAGAGACATTCTAGAAGCTGCTACCTGGAGCTCAGTTCATACTTTCACCAAACATTGCCATTTACCTCTTTTCTCTAAATCCAGAGCAGGTTTTGCCACTGCTGTTCTGCAGGGCCTTATAGCTGCTCCTAATGCTGTATAATTCCATCCTCCCAACCATAGCTTTGGGATTCTACCTAAATGTAATGACTACAACAGTGAAACACTAAGAACATAGTACGGTTGTGTACACTTACCATAAATGTAGATGTTAGAGTGTGTTCACTGTTGCAGTCCAGGTTACCCACCCACCAGCCCCCTGTTTTTTCTTTTACTATACCTCTTCTTTCTTTTACTATGCTCAAAAGCCTTTTTGGTGTATTTGCTTTTATTTGGAGGTATATTTGTTGTGTTCTGAATTACATGCATATATATTTATATTTTGCTCCCCATTTGGGGGGCACCTGACATCTGGGGCAAGAAAAACTGATGAAAATGGAGTCTGCTGCATGTTTTATACCCCTGACGTCATGGAAGAAGGGACAGCAACCGACGCAGGACTCAAGACTTCAATCAGGCCGACTGAGGGCAACCTGCCAGCAGATTACCCAAATGTAATGATTGCAACAGTGAATACACTCAACATCTACATTTCTGGTAAATGTACACAACTGTACTTTTTCTGTATTTTTGTGCATTTTTTTTCTACTGGTTTTCATTGCATAAACACCCCCCCAACTGCAAAACACTGACATTTTTTCTGAGCTTTAAATAACTTGGATCTGATGTCCTCATTCTGCTTCACCGATTGATCCAATCCTCTGGTCCATCTCTGCCGCCTCCCACAGCCTTCAGCTTCCAGGCTCGAGCTCCTCCTTTACCCATAATCCGCTGCCCCTAGCCCAACCTCCTCAGATCTTGTTTGCTGCCAGTGCATCCAGATTTGGTTGCCAGCGCTCGAGCAGCTTTAGTGCCTTTTTTGAGATTTTTCTCTTTTTTTCTAGTTTAACTTGGTGTATTTTTTTTTACTTCCTCTCTTTAGTTTCCGAGGTGCATTAGGGCTCTTTTTATGTCCTTAGATTCCTTCTTTCTCTGTAGATTTATAGTTTTACTAGTCTCACTCCTGTATTATGGATAAGCCTACAGGATTTAAAAGGTGCGCCAAGTGAGAGGAAAATTCCATACTTGGATGCACATGATAGATGTGTTTGTTTGGGGTCTGCTCACCTGGCTTCCTGAGGGGTTCAATCCAAGAGCCATTCAGAAAAGGTAGAACAAGTTGATTTTGAAGGGCTTTATACCCAATCCTCTTTCTTCACCAAGGGGCTCAACCCCCCTCCAAGGATTCGCTCTGCTCCAAGGCCAAGAAAATGTGCCATAGAGAGTCCAGTGTGTCTTTGGAGCCTCCTGCCCAAGGCTCCAGAGGTTTCCGATCTGAGGCCGTTGGAGCCGAAGCCTGTTGGCTCTGTCGGATCCAATTGATTTAATGGCTCTGAGTGATCCTTCAACATCTAAGTCCTCCAGATCCTAATTCCCTGGATCCAAGCAGTGTTCCACTCCAAATCCCTAGATCCCCAATCCGCAGTCCTCTTCTAGGTTTCCAGGGAGGTCCATTACTAAAGTTTCTCCTACAGTACCTTTGAAGGTTTTGCAGACCCCCAGGCACTCCCGTCCATGTTCAGTGGCTTCCTTCAGATCCTCTTGGAGCATATATAATGACATGGACAACATGGTCCGATTAATCATCAAGGCACAGACTCAGATGACAGTACATCCAGCTCCTTCCCCTTGTGGATCCGAGCCTGCCCTGTCTACTTTTACCTCCTTTAATCCGTGTTTTGGTTTTGGAGTCCCAGGACAGTAGTCTCTTGAGGGATTTGGGGTCAGATCAGAGGGCTCTTGTTTCCTCGATGCCGACCATTACCTTGACTACCTCTACTCAGATCTTTGGATCAGTGCACATCCCGAATCCAGGATGTCACGGCCAGATCTGAGGGGAGAGGTTCAACTCCAGTGTTTTCAGATCTGTCCTTCCCCATTGGAGCACAGGTCTGGTTCTGACTGACTCAGGGGTTCTGGTAAGCTTCCTCGGTCTTCATCTGGAGCATTGGCTTTTAGGGAGTTTGGTGGTGTCTTCTCGGGACCTTTGGCCTTCCAGGTTATAGAAAAGGCCATCTCTGTTAGCAGAGAGCCGGACCCTTTAACTGCTGCTTCTCCTTGTGTGCCTACATTGGATCGGGTCCTTGGATCTAGTTTCTGTCTGGGATCAGCCTGCCTCGAAGAACATGCAGTCATTCCACCAGGGGTGGCCCCTTTCTCTTCCGACTCTTCTGAATATCCCACTAAGGAGATCCCCCGAAACAGGATGTGCAAAAGGAAGCACTTGGACTCCCCTGTGGAGTCACTCACCAAGGATATGGATTATGATGAGGGAGAGGGGTTTCCCAAATCATCACTGGACAATGTCTTATGCATACATCTTGAAGTTAAAAGGTGGCTGGTCTTCTAAAAACCCCTCTTCGGAGGAATCTCAATTCCTGGAGGCCTTCGAGGCTGGACCATTTACATCTTGGCTAGTCCCCCTGGCAGGCACTCTTGTAGTCCTTGTTGCTCGTTGGACCTGGAAGGAACCGAACACCATAGGACCATTACCTAAGTGACCAGACAAAATTCTTTCTCCCCCAGAGGACTGTACTTTCTGGAGTGAGGGCATCCCAGTTGATGCTATGGTGGTGGCAGCTGCTACCAATAAAGAGCTCGCCCAGCAGAGCTCAGCTGTCCATCTGCTGAACAGAGTCCAGAGTGATGGACGGGCTTGGGAAGCACACTGATGCTTCAGTGACGTTTTCACTGAGGGCACTCTATTACCTGGCATATTTTATTCACCTTCAGCAAGACTTTGTTAAAGAACACTGAGTGCATGCCTAAGGAGGAGTTTGATAAGATTTCTCCTAAGCTAACCACTCTTGCTTCCATAACAAATTCTTCCATGAGGCTTATTTCCCACTCAACGGAAAGATCTTCAAGGACAAGCCGGTACTGGCATTGCGATATGTCAACATGCTTGGATGAGGCTTTGTGATTTTGCCAAGCCCTTTAAGCAGTCTTTTGTCAGTGCCTCATTTTGTTCATCGCTGCTTAGACCATCTGTTAACTCATTATCCCCTGAGTACTGTCTTATAGCGCTTCTGTGCTTACATCTGAGTGCGCTACGAGACTAGAGGAATTTCAGGCTCTTACCCCCGAGTGCCTTCCACATGCGTGGGAAACGTTAATGGTGATTGTTTGCTATGCTCACTTCAAAACATGCTGAAATCGTAACTAAAGTTGTTATTTAAAGTCTATAGTTATGATTCAGCATGTATTTAGTAGTTGTTCACATTAAACTTTGTTGAGAAAATCAGATTTTCTAAGTGTGTGAGAAAGCAGGTGGTGGCAGCCAATCGGATTATTGCAATCTAAGCCACCACCTGCATAACACCCCCACCCTCGACCTATGTTTCTATTGTTTTCACCAAATAAATAGTGTCCAGCAGCATGTATTTTCTTTCTGCTGATATTTGCAGATTTTACCTGCTACTGGATCCCTCTATTTATTCTGGGCACGGCTTGCACACATCGCTATTGAAGCAACACTGGTATCTTCTCCGGAGTTTCCTCTGTTTACTGCTCATTCCAGGAAGTGCTTTTCTTGATAATTCAAGTAAGCTGTATGTTTTACAAGTGTGTGATTAAATGCATTACTGTTACGAGATTTAATCAGCAGTAGGGCAATGATCCTTTCGAACTTTCACTTCTCCTCTCTGTTATAATGTTTACCTTGTATTCTGTTAATTTTATTATTGTATACCATTATTTTTTGCTGAAAGGTATCGTATACGTTAAGGAAAACAATATTTTATTTGCCTCTTGGTTCGATTATATAAAAAGTGAGTTGCCGGTTCTCAATCACCGTATGAAATGCTGAACCAACTGTTCTTTGACGGTGTTTGCATGTGTGTTTTGGTAATGGAAGCGGTTTTGCTCTAAACATTGAGATTTGAACCAGCAGGGTTGATCTCTTTGTTGTAATTTTTATATTGCCCAGCACCGGAGCAATGCAGAGAACACTTGAGCTGTTGCTTGGAAAAGATAAGTATTGCCTGCATGCTTCATAAGTTTAAATGTATAACCATTTGCTTTTATAACATTTATTGTGAGTTGGCTAGAAATGGGCTTGCACCATTTATGGATTTTTAAGACCTTTCCAGTTGCTATAGCAGAGTCCCGAATATTTATACAGTTTTAATTAGAAACTGCCTCGTGCTCCAGAACTATGTCCTGGTCATTTCCACTACCTGGAGTGGTGCAAGTAGGCAAAGTAACAATAGGACTTGCACTCTAAACACGTAGATGGAGTACAACCTGCTGTAGCTGAGCTACATACATCTGCACTATCCAGAATTTATCTGATTCCACAAATCCGTAACTATTTTATTCCCGTTTTGCTCATGAGGTCGGGCTATTTCATCAACCCTGACCACCCTCCAGAGCCAATATTTCATTATCTTGTGTCGTTGGCATGTTCTTCGTGATGTGTATGTACTTCTGTCAAATCGTTAAGGATCGAAGTTGCTTTCAGGCTTCATGTTCTTCAGAACATGCTTGCTAATGCAAAATCTGTCATTCGTTTCAAGAACAGTATGTCGGTCCCTTGTTTAGGGCTTTGTCCCCCCCCCCCCCATTAATTGTGGCTGTTTGCCCAAGTTCTTACTCCGTACTAGAAGCAGTTTTGATTTGGCTTTTGTAACTCTTCAAAGTCGAGTACCTCCCACGTGTAGGTAAACTGCAGTATTGGAAAAGCCTGAATCACATGTTAAAATCCTGACAGTAAAACGTAAGTGTGTGTGGTGAGGTGGCCCTTTGGAAAGGTGACAGTCTATCATTAGGGGGTGCTCTCATAACTAGGGTTTTGTTTTTTTTTGATATCCATGGTAAGTTGCACTGCATCTTATTAATTCATCAAAAGAACAGACCATAACCATATCGTCAGTTTCCTCGTTGGAGTTGTTAGCTTATAGAATTGCCGCGTGCTTTGTAGCTGTGTCCCTGCTTATTTTTGGATTGCCTGATATATCCCTGGATGTGGCATTTTTTATGACTGTAATCTGCTGTAGGAGGTATTTGCAGCTACCAAGGACTGAGAACTGAGCTGGAGAGGGTAGGTGAGAGCATACCCTAGCTGATATATATACAGTGACAGTAAGTTATAATGGAAATTATTAGTTTCCTTTCATGACATCAAGGTTTACAGTGGGGTAGGTAGCAGCAAGAGAAAATAGCAAAGGAAGTGGTTTTGTGACTACAGCTAAGGAGTTCAAGGAAATAAGTTACACAAAGTAGAATAAAGGCTGATGTTAAAGGTCTTAGATAAAAATATGGTATAGATGGTATCTAACAACAAGAGTTGTTAGACTAGGTGGTCAGAAGGGTTGTAACAGGTGAAATTAATTAATGTATTATGTGTTAACTATTGAATTAACTATTCTGTGTAAGGCTTAGCAGGATGGATAAGGTTTTTGTATGCCTACCAGGCATAATCCCTGTAGCATCAGTTGTTTCTACAGACAAAGCTCTCTCATATGTGCTAGTGTTGGTTAATGTTTGTCCCTGCTTTTTGTCTGATTTTATGTGGGCTTTCAGATATTCAGAGTTGCCCTTATGTGCCATGTATTGTTGATAATGGGGAGAGGCTAACTCTGGGAAGGTTTTGTGAGATGGACTAAATCATACCATTCTTGGTTATATGAAACTGCCAGCGCAGCTTCATCATTACATTACCTCTTATAACTTTAATTTGCTCCAGTTAGAGGCTAGGGACTCTAGTGCTCTGCCAAAGTAGTCAAAATAGTTACTTCTACCCAGAGGTACTTCAGCAATCAGACCCTATGCAGCAATCAGACCCTATGCAAGGTCCTTACATGAACAGAAATGCTGTTTTTATATGTTGCTTGAACCTTGTTCATATCCCTGTCCAGGTTTTCAGGCTACTCATACATTTTTAAAAGAAAATGTTAAGTAAGCTTGAGCTGACTCTGTGATGTAGCAACATAGTGGAGTCCTGACTCTGCTCCAGATGACCAGGATTGGATTAGTGCTATAAACGCTACAGGAGGCAGCTGTGAAGGAGTGGAAGTAAGTAGTCTGATACAGGGTCATCCATTCTTGGATAGGATTTTGATCTCATCTCATGACAAGAGCATCATCTGATGATGGCCTAGATGTGTAGTCTATGTGCACAGGAGCTAAGGCTCTTGCAGAGAGTGTCAGTATAGTGGGTGTGCGGACCCATTCACTTGCCTTGGAGCTTAATATATTGTGTACTGCAGAGCGCTTGCTAGCTAATAGCAGAAGGGTTTTAAAAGTAGCCAAAATCTTCAAGGCTTCCAAAAGATGACACACGTTCTCCAGATCTCATCCTCCCTAACATTCTCTGATGCTACAGCTTATAAAGGAATGAATGAGCATATTGTGGAGGCAAGGCTTGATGGTTACAGGAAATAAAATTCACAAAGTAATTAAAAAAAAAAAAAAAACTATACATATATATATATATATATATATATACACACACACACACTGATCTAATTTAGTGGATCGAAATACACACGGATCTAATTTAGTGGATCGAAATACCATAACACTGAAACTCAGACAAGACAAAAGCATTGCAAGTACACATTTATGAACGTTAAAAAAAATGAAAGTTTGAAACAACAACTAATGTGTGCATTTGGAAGTCACCGGAGGATTTGAATGGACTTCGCATGAAATATAGAAACAAATCTATATATTAATATACATAACTTAAACAAAAAATACAACTTTTCCAATGTTTTTGCAGGGGGTAAGACCCCTTGAACCCCCCATGCAGGGGGCTGTGCCCCCCACACCCCCTGCAAATTATATGTACCAACTCCGATATTGCACTACAGTGGGGAAAAGGGTTAGTTTCCCGATCCTCACTATACCGCAATCTCTATTCACAATCAGTAAACATGAAAAATTTTTCACTTGCATATTATGTGACACTGAAGAAGATGTCTTTCTGAGTTTAGCGTGATGTCCAGTCAAATTCTATGATTACTTCTGGACATGCATATTACTTGATTCTTTGTTTCAAACTTTCGGCCTTGTTAAAATTCATAGATCTGTATTTGCAATGTTTTCGTCTCATCTTTTTGAGTTTTGGTATTATGGTATTTCAATCTACTGAAGTAAATCCACACACATATATATATATATATATATATGGATGACAGACAGTAGGTTTGGCGTTTGGAATATCAAATGCTCAGAAGGATGGCACATTCGGTCAGAGTGTCTTTTGACCAAAGACTATAGTCAGTGCAATATAATGGTACATGGTGATTGGGGACTTTATCCTTTCCTCTCTGCATTGCAATTTCTGAGTTCAAATGTGTAATTAGCAGGGGATGTGGGGTGCATGGGATATTTCCCGTCCAGCAAAAAACATGTTTTTTTTTTATTTTGTTTAATTTTTCGATTGTCTGATGTTTGTACATTTGTTTTGATCATTTGATGGTTTGAAAATGTGTTTTTTTGGTTAGGTGTGTGTGTGTGTATATATGTGTGTATATATATATATATATATATATATATATATATATATAGAGCTTCATAATTTCATAGGTGTAAAACCACAAGGGCCTTTTTAAGCCGAGCCATGCATCCTAAATCTCGCACATGTTCTGATGCCCTTGATAAGTGTAAGCAGCAGCCTGGGAGATGAACCATTTACAGGTTGCGTGTCCATTAGAGACATATGTGCCAAACCAGGGATGAATTTCCCGTTCCCTATCCAATTGTCCAAGTTGCACTTGAATTTGGTTAGGAAGGAACTCTGCCTCACATGGATTGGGAGACTGTTCCATAGACTGGGTAGTCTCTGGGATACATACCTGTCTCTCCAGCATATATCATTATATATATATATATATTATATCATAGGCAAGGTTCAAGTCTTTTTACAAATGGGAAGTAGGAAAAAATCCTGAGGAGAAAACTATCAGTACTACCAGAGAACAGCAGGTTAGCAGACAACATGAGTTCATGACCATAAGTCATTGTCAAAAAATGATCCAGTTTTAGGAGTGGATTAGATGTGAAATTGAAGGGAGTTATTAAAAGGGTTGGAAAGCAACAGCATTACTTTGCTTGCCAGCTGTCAATTTTCATTATTTGTGTAGCAGCCTGTATTAGTCTCTCTCTAATTTTAAAGAGTTTTTTGTGCAAAAAAGTTGCTTTGGGCTCATGTAATACAAAAAAGTTGAATTTTGTTTATCTGTTTATTACTGTGGGAGCTGTCAGTTTTCTTTTACTGAGTATAAAAGCATGAGTAAAAATTCACTTGGCAGAGTATGCTATATAGAGCCATATTGGGCTATGTAATGAATAAAACATATACTTGGTGTATGGATGGTGAAAAAAAGCCGCACTAGAAACGTCTTGAGTGTCTGGTGGAATTATTTGTGTGTGATGTCTAGTAATATATGGAGAATGCTGCGATGAAATAGATTAGTAGTAAAATTTTGTGTTGTATTAAAAATAACCTACATACAGCAGGAGCTAAAAATAGGTCTGCAAAACACTTCGGGGCTGTGGTAGTACCATTTGAAGAGTCAGTGCTGAAGATATCTAATAGGCGGTAGGTATCTACCATACATACAGCAGTAAAAGTTGCTTAAGATAAATTGAGAATTGTGTATACCTTTGTATGGTATTCTTTAAAACAAAGTGTTGTTTAACTGTTTGCTAGTGTGTCATACTAGGTTTTAGTCATGTTGACACAGCTTTCTTAGTGTTTTGGTCAAAAGCTGTGTACTGTAAGATACAGTGCCACATCACTGTGTGTGACTTCTTTCCACCTGGTGGTTGAACAGCCTGGCATCATTGGTAGGTGAGATGCTTAGCAATACTGAATACAAGTTAGTAAAGAAAAGTATCCCAGATCAACTTTTTTACAGTGACATATCAGCTGGTATTGGTTCTTTGTTACAAGCTTTCTTGCTTGAAATCCAAAGTTCACCTCGGTCTTTATTGTTCTAGCCTCGCTTACTATCTGAACAAGCTTAGCAAGCCAGGTGTTCAGCTATTGTATAATGGGGTCTTGAGAGCATTGAGTCTGGTTGTTTGACGGAGCCAGCCAGTTTGGTTGCACTGCTTTGCTATAATAGCATTTTTGTTCTTTATGGTTTGATGTGATGCTAAACAGTCATTTACCCATAAATCCTCTGCTATTTTGAAACAATTTTATTCGGCAGTGATCCTACCTTATTTTGACTAACTGGTGTGTGTTCTGCAAATAACTGCAATAATTTCATAAGGCTTGAGGGAGCGGTAAAATGAATTGCTGCAGTACCCACTATGCTTTCTAGTAATCATTCTGACATGCATACATATATAATATATGGCCTGAATCTCACCACTGCTGTAGAACACAAACTGCTCATCTCCCATCTTACATTCAACTAGTCTGCATATTCATTTATCAATCAATCTCTCCAGAACTTTCATGCAGTGTGACAGGAGTTTGATATCTATGTATTGCCCAAAGTTGTGGATGGTCCCCCTTTGTTGTTGTACACTATTACTAGTATGGTTATTCTCCAGTCATCTGTGATATAACTTTCTCTCCATACTGCTATGAGTACCCTCAGGACTCCTTTCTCCCCATCGCACCTACTGTCTTTATCATATCTGCTATGACCTCATTTGAGTCTGCTGATTCCCTGTTTTCACATTCCTTGGTGCTGTTTTTACTTCTATGGTGGTCTCCTCTTCTTTTATTGTAGGCTGTGTTTGGGGAAGTACAGCTTCTGTGGGGTTTTCTTCATTCAGAAGCTGCTGAAAGTACTCCCATTTGTCTTTTATTTCCCACGGGTTGGTAGGCAGATAGTTATTGGCATCACTTACAAAAGGGTGTTTTAAGTATCTTATTTATGTTTGTCTTTGCCTTGCAGTTACTTTGTGCCATTTACAGTGTCACTTTCTAGAAGCTGGTAGAATGCCCTGTTGTCTTGTCCTTTGCTATTACAACTGCCTTCTCTTGGCCTCTTTCTTAGCCAACCTGTATTCCTTCTTTGGCTGGTCTGTCTTTTCCATCTCCTACTTTTTCCTGCACTCCTTTCTTTTGATGACTTTCTGAAATTCGGCATTCCATCACCAGCTTTCTTTTACATGCATTATTTTCATATCTGCCTGAGCCACATACCTGTGCTGCATCCTCACAAATGCTGTTTTGAGGCACTGCCGTTCTTTTTTAATTCCACCCACTTCCTCTTCTTCGAGATGTTCTAGAGCCCTGAGTAATTCCTTGAACTCTTATGCTCCAAGCACCACACATTCAATGAGAAAACATTGTCATGCCCAAAAATATTTTATCTATAACCTGAGTGGAACTGTAACAACTATTATACAAAGTTATAAAAAACACTAAAGCAATAATAAACTTAGTATATGATCTAATGGTGCAGCCACAGCTAACACTCAAGATACAGGAAACTTGAATAACAAGTAACTAATTATATGATAAAAGAAATGTCTCCCTATTGAAATACTGGCACTCATAATGTCAAGTGCTGACAAGCCAACCAAAAAGAATGAAAATAGTGTAGTAGTCACAGCCCCTCCATTTTGGCCTGCACTTACGAGAACTATATGCCAACCAAGGGCCCACCACTGACCCTTGTGGGACCCCACCGTTGACAGACCTGCTGGTAAACAGACTCGCTCATTAGTTCCTTTTAGTACAACTTAGTCCGCATTGTGGTTCCATCATTAATTAACTATATATATATATATATATATATATATATATAAAATAAATATAATATAAAGATTTATTTTTGTAAATAACTTGTACCATGATATGAATATGATATATGTTCTCTTACCAAACTATATTAAATCTCTCTAATGAATGGCTATTGGCTGTATTTCTTATTGCTTACAGATCAGCCACATAAGGTTGAGATTTTGTCTAGGCTTATTGCATTTCTGATTATACTCCGTAGTTGTTTGAGTGAGATAAAGGTTATTACTTGCTGACTACTACCAGCATGGAGCTATGTTATATTTTGGGAATTTTTCTGGCCTTTGTCAGTAATTTGTGCAACTTAGGTGGGAGGAAGGGCTAAGTGTTGTACTATTTTACTGAATTACTCAGGTCTTCTTAACGATGATAATGAGTCTGTTTTACTAACAGCTGCACAAAGTAATATAATGAATCCCTACTCAACATGTTATGTGCAGCAATTATCACCTGTGTTTGAGCATGCATAACTTTGCAATAAAGAAAGGCAGGTCATTATCACATTACCAATAACTCAGTTACAATATAGCACTGACTCATTATCACTTTTCAGGTCAAACTATCAGGAGCTGTCACAGTTATTCACATAAGTACAACTCGTTATCACATTGATGAATGCACAAGCCAGATTGTGTTTTTTTATCTGCTTGGAATCATTGCAAGCCACCCCCCCCTCCCGTTTAATTTACCGAACTGTAAAATATGCCTCCAAGCACCATCTTTCGGGGGCCACTCGACCACTGGGGAGGACATACAGACTCCACACATAAGGCGCTCCAGCCGAGAATCGAACAGGAGAACCACTGTACCACTGTGGCTACACCGGACACTATATATATATATACATATATATATATACACACACACATACACACGTATATATCTTGC